>NC_044923.1:6578978-6633694 GCF_003576645.1 Ipomoea triloba | reverse complement strand
AATTCTATTTTAATTTACAATTGTATTAGGGATAGGAATTGTATTACCATATTTTACAATATTACGCAATCCATAATATTATAGGTCTGTTTTGGGGGGAAAGTTAAAACTGAGGATATTGTTTTTATTAATAGTATAGATTGCATTGCAGAGAAATATATATACTGAATTACTACCATTAGTAATTCTAGTCTAGAATTGTATTACGAATAGGAACGTAGATAAGAATATATTTTATTAGAAATTCTATTTTAATTTACAATTGTATTAGGGATAGGAATTGTATTACCATATTTTACAATATTACGCAATCCATAATATTATAGGTCTGTTTTGGGGGGAAAGTTAAAACTGAGGATATTGTTTTTATTAATAGTATAGATTGCATTGCAGAGAAATATATATACTGAATTATTACAATTAGTAATTCTAGTCTAGAATTGTATTACGAATCGGAACGTAGGGAATAATATATATTTTTAGGAATTCTATTTTAGTTTACAATTGTATTAGGGATAGGATTTGTATTACCATATTTTACAATATTACGCAAACCATAATATTATAGGTCTGTTTTGGGCGGGATGTTAAAACTGAGGATATTGTTTTTATTAATAGTATAGATATTGAAATATTTTGTTTTCAAAAAAATAAAATAATAAAACTAGGCTTCTTAAGCAATTTCCACTTACGTATCCAAGCAACGACTTTTCACATTCACGTATACACATGTATGTTCATTTTTCACATTTTGCTTGCTCCATAAAAGTATTGCAAAAGTCAGTATAATGGTGTTTGTTAAATAGATATTAGCTGATACGTATTAGCTGATTAGGTTAGCCTGTTTGGCTAGTTGATAGCATTAGCTAATTATAGAAAGATATTTGGTAAATTAGATGTTAGTTGATAGCTGATTATATTTAAAATGACTTTCTCAAAAAGTTGTTTGAAAAAAATGATTTGAGCAACTTTTTGAATTTTAGCGTTTTGAAGCAATAAGCTGTTACAAAAAACTAATTAATCAAACACATAAAATCCTGAGTCATTGAATAGTGTGTGTATATTTATATAATACTTTATAAATACTATGAGGAGTTGTAATAGTTCAGTTGGTTAGAGCGTGTGGCTGTTAACCACATGGTCGAAGGTTCAAGCCTTTCTTTTAGCGTACCAATGTCGGATCTGACTTGTTTATTAGGCCAATTTGACACTTTTTTTTTTTAATTTTATTTTCCAAAAGTAATATTTTCACAACCGTTTAAGGAAGACGGTCATGGTGGATGAAGGAAGAGGCCAGCCCATTGGGCGTTGGCCATGGTTGTCTTCCTTAGATATTTTAGTGGCCACCTAAGTCGGGTGGATAGTGCAATTATGCCCCTAACTGAGTTTTACCTGGTAAACAAGTTAGCTTGGACTTAATTGAAAAATTTTACCAGTTTAGAGAGTTTGAATTAGCTTTTTTCAGTTAAGGGATCTAATTACACTATCCACCTGACTTAGGGGGCCAATTTGTCACTTTTTCCTAAATTATATTAGTCTGTGGGGGTATATACACATGCACACAGTAATGGTCTAACTTTAATTAAATGTTAAGTTAAAAAAAATTGTGGTATATTAAAATGTTGGTCTAACTTTAATTAAATGTTAAGTTAAAAAAATTGTGGTATATTAAAATGTTTGAAAATAAAATCTTTATAAGTAAACTTGAGAGATATTTTTGTCTAATACTATTGACTCTGTTATAGTGTAGTATCTGTTCATACATACTTTCTCGACCTACTGTGGGGATTGAACTTGTGACCTCTCAGTTAAGAGGGCCACAGTCCACAGCTATACCGCTTGGCCACAAGGTCTTTGGCACTTGAGAGATATTTTCACGATGGAGTAACTAGCTTGGCTCTTAACTACAACAAGGAAAATCAATTTAAAAAAAAAAAAACTTTTCAATATATAGATAGACGATAATTTACATATCTTTACTAAATCTATCTTATATTTTAATATCACACTTATAAATTATACTAGTTTTACACGTAATATTTAATGCTCAACTTTGAATGCTATAAATAAATAAATAAATAAATAAATATATATATATATATATATATATATTGTAGCTAATTAACTGATCAAAGTTAATGTTAAATTTTATATTGTATTTTTTTAATATACTCTAACTTATTCATAGTATATGTTCAACAATTATGCCAACTCTGATTAGGATGATCTTCGAACCTAAGATCTTCCTTATGAAAATCAATCAGTGAGTTAAGAAAAATAAATAGTTAACAAAATATTCCATTACTAAAGTTTATACTAACGGAATGCGATAATATTTAAGAAAAGAAAATGATATAAAATAGAGGGAAAAGTAGAAAAATAAAAAAATACTAAAATCAAATAATATGAACCATTATTTTCAAGAAACAATAAACAATTGGACCAACATTTTTTTCCCGTTATAGGCCTAACTTTATTGAATCTTATTAAACTAGTGTTTTACCCGTGCGGTGCACGGATAAAATTTTGTTATTATGAATTTAAATAAAAAAAGTTTAAAAATACAAATATATTAAAATGTACAATATAATAATATAATTGAATTTTCATATATTTGGTTAAGTATCTTTTTTTTTTAAAGGGGTCAAGTATCTATTATCATAGCATGCAAAATTAAAATTTTGTATAATTAATATAATCTCTAATCATGTACATATTTATATGAATTTATAGAGAAAAAAATTACATAATTAAATTGAATTATTCCTAATCGTATTTCATATATATTATTAATTCTAACAATATGAATAATAACTAAGAAAATTATACTTAGAAATTAAAAAATATAAATTTTAAATTTTGTATATGTGATTTTAAACTCTAATCAAACACATTCTCTTATATGATTGTGTAATACAATGTATATACAAATAATATTTATTGATATGTATATATGTAAATTCTATAATATAATTTATGTAATTATAATTTATATTGATATATTATAATTAAAATAATTAAATTTAGTAATTAAAAAATAGCATTTTAATTTTGTATGATTAATATAATGTATAAGTACATGTATGTATGCATTTTTTAAAATATAAATACTTATGAATACACATTTTGTTAATTTTATAATTTTATTCTTAATTATATTTTATATTTTATTAATATAATTAAGAATATTACATTTACAAATTAAAAGAATTTAATTTTTAAATTTATATGGATTAATGTAGTCCCTAACTATATTACATATTTAGACAATTTTTTAAATATTTTTGAATTTTTAATTAAGAGTATGAGTTTAGACATATTTTAAAATAATTTTTTAATAAGTAACCATTGTAGTAATTTATAATTAGCGTGTATAATTATGCCAGTAATCACAATTCTATTAAAAAAAAGTATATATATTTTCATATTGTACAAAATACTATAAATATAATATATGTCTACATAAGTGGATAAAAAGAGAAATTGATATTTTTTTATTATATAGATATTTATAAATATTATTTAATTTTTTTCTTTGCATGAAAAAACATTCTTATTTTAAAAATTTACATTGATATTTGAGTTTTATTTTGATATCTACTTTGGTGATATTTTAAAATTTGAGTAACACTTGTGTGAGACCGTCTTAGGAGTTTCAATCCGTAAGACGGGCCAGATCTTTGATTAATAGGTCGGATCTTTGACCTCGTTAATTAAAGATCCGACCCGTCTCACAGATTGAGACCATGAGACGGTCACACACAAGTTTTTGCCTTAAACTTTTGTTTGTTATCATAAATAGTACTCTATCTGTCCCATTTTACCTATCCTATTTACTATTCATTGATCAAATCAACTATTTCTTTATTGCTTATATTCTTTAATAATTTTTTTTTATTTTTAAATTTATTTTTTTTTGTGTTTAATAGTACTTTTAATGTAGTTTCTAAATATATATAAATTTTATATATTAATGCTAAACTTAATATTATGAAAAATTAGATTAAAAATAACTCCAACCGATCCTCGTTAAACGAATCAGACAACCAAAATGGGACAGAGGTAGTAATAGATATCTGGAAACCATTTAGTTTTGTTTCTAAATATTTTCCAACCCCCGTAAATGAAGCACAATCAAAACATCTCTAGATCATCATTTAAATAATAGGTCCACAATAGACTCTGTAGTTCAATATTTGTAGATCTATGATATGTTTTTAACTACTTTATTGAAAGTTAATTTCTTTTAGTTCTATTATCTCTTATTCTTCTTCATTTTAAATTGATAGATCTCGATATGATGCATCATTCTTAAATATGTGAATTTCAATTAATTTAATAGCATTATATTTAAATGTGAGACATTTATCCAATAACATTATATTTTTTTCAAACTCCGCAAATTTAAATTAGTTTAATTAGTTCACTTTTATGTTAGTTTTTCTTCAGTTTTGTTATTAACGGAAATTTATTTGCTTTGGGCTCATAATATTTAAATAATTCCTATTATTTTAGATTTTAAAATTTTTTATAATTTATGGTATTTTATAAAATTTGTTTGCAACATTTGTACTAAAAAACTTTTAAATTAATGCAATAATACTTATATTTGTTATTAGTAGAATGTTAAAATCATAATAATGATATATTTTACTTTTCACATTTTTAAACTTTTAAAACCAACATCATTTATGTAGGAACAAATTTATATATAGTAGTAATAATAAATAGAGGCAAAAGTAGAAAAATAAAAAAAATACTAAAATCAAATAATATGAACCATTATTTTCAAGAAACAATAAACAATTGGACCAACATTTTTTTCCCGTTATAGGCCTAACTTTATTGACTCTTATTAAATTATATTATATTTTTACTATCACATTTATAAATTATATTAGTATGTGTGGAATTATATTGTATATGCACATGCACACATATAATGGTCTAAGTTTATTTAAGTATTAAGATAGCAAATTGTGATATTACAATTTTGGAAATAAAATCTTAATAAGTAAAATTGAGAAATATTTATATCTTAAAAAAAATTGAGAAATATTATATGTTGTGGTTCTTGTTTAAATATCATGATGGAGGGATTATTATTATTATTATTATTATTATTATTATTATTATTATTATTATTATTATTATTATTATTTGAGAGACGAAAATTGATGATAGAAATCAGTCATATCCATGTAAAGACACCATTACACTTTTATGATAGGCAACCTTTTGGTGTCATTAAAGTTGTGCTCTTACTTTTTGACATGTTTTATTAAAGCAAGAATTTTTATAATTTGGGTTGTCAGAATATACAGTGGAAAAAGAAAGAAGTTTTTCAATTAAAAGTTGCCGACGAGCAATGAAATGGCTAATGTTATTATAATGTCTGTACTGCAGACCATAATAAGCAAAATAATTGACTTTTGGGAACATGAGAGAATGATAGTATGGACGTTAAGGGAAATCCCTAATAATCATTTTGTAAATCACCTTAATCATTTCTTTTATCATTCCAATTTTCAACACATTAAAGAATAAAGAATCTTCTCTAAACCCATCCCTAGTTGTTATACTGTGGAATGAATGTAGTCTCATGGCAAGATAGATCACTAACATATAAATTATGTTTTGATACATGTTCATTTTAATATGTTTATTATATTTTGATACATGCTCAATTCATGAAGTATTTAGAGAAGAAAACTCAATATATTATTGATTCCATGCACATACTTTTATACAAGAATTATGCAAGATAAAGGCAACCTTGTAGTTACGGTAACAACCACAAAGACTACCTCAAATAAGAAAACAAATAAATAGGAACCAACCAACACTAACATTAATCTTTATTACACCCCCTCAAGTCTTTTTTATCAGGAAATCTACTTTTGCTCCTAGTATTATTGTGTAATGACCATCTTTGGTCATTTATCAACAAAATAGTCTAAATATCGTTAAATACAAGACATTTCAGCCTTCAATTATGATTTTTTTTTCAAAAAAAAATACCATATTCAATAAAAAGATGTTACATCAAGGAATGACTAATAGAAAACGATAATTGTATGAATCCATAACATAATCCTAAATATAAATTACCTGTGACAACACTTATCATATGGGCAAAGTATACCATGAACGTAATCAGGTTCTACCTTGCATTGTAAACACTGGTCTAAAAATAATTTTTAAATTATATATCTATAATTGATATATTCTGTATCTGCAGTTAACAATTTTTGTACTTGTAACTATCATATTATGTGCCAACAATTATCAAGTTATTTGTTTACATGTACAAAAAATGTTAACTATAGGTACAAAATGTGTTTATTGAAGGTACATAATTTTTATATCAGAATTCACAATGTAATAGGTATGTAACACCATTAAATACAATACTTAATAAAAATTTTCTCCAAATAACAAAAAATTAAAATGTGTTTAGAGAGGAAATCACGTGGAAAAGTAAACATCTTTAAGGAAATTAATTAAGGAAACAATGTATAAGTCTGTTTGGTAATAATAGTGATGTGACCAGGTCACATGGAGAACAAATTAGACACTTTTTCTAAGCCATAATCAGCCTAGAATTTCTACAACTTTTGCCGGTCATTTCCTGCCATCTTCCAAAAACTCAATTAATTCTTACCTTGTTTAATTATAATTAATCTTTTTTTTCCCCCTTTTCAATTCCCCACTTTTTGATAATTTCTTTTCCCCCTTTTAGAGGCTTTATTTCTTCTAGACTTTGTAGGCGAATTTTGCGTGTCTTCTTTGATCACTCAAAGACTCAACACCTATTATTCGACCAAGCTCTTGACCTTCGTTTACTTGGATCTTTGATGAATTCTCTACGTTTTTGACAGCTCAATTTCACTCACTCTTTTGGCATTTAAATCTCTTAAAAAAAAGAATTAATTAATCTAACTACTCGCTCGTCCCATTTTATGTGTCTGATTCGATTAATGAAGTTTAATTGAAGTTATTTTTAATTTAAATTTTTTATAATGTTAAGTTTATTATTAGTATATAAACTTTATATATTTAAAAATTACATTAAAAGTACTATTATTAAATACAAAAAAATTAAAATAATTAAAAATTACTAAAGAAAATAAGTAAAGACGAAATAGTTAGTTTGACCAATGAAAAATAAACAAGATAGGTATTGATATTTGTTTTACTAATAGTCTTTTCTATGCGCAATGGGTAAAAATAAATGTTCAATATTAGTATTCAATGTTAAAATAATAGTAATATTGAAATAATTTTTTTTTTAAAAATAATACTCCACGATATATATATATTTTTTTAAAATCATAAGATTAATAGCTGTATAATTCATATTATATTAAAAAGTATAATTGATAATTTGGGTAATAATATTAGAACCAAATGTGAATGTTCTAATAAAAAAAAAATTAAAAGTGGATTGTTACCTATAAATGTATGACCAAAAATGAAATTAACTCTATAGTACAATATATATATATATATATATAGTGCTATGTAAAACTCAATAAACATATAAATACATACATAAATCAAGAGTAGTACTATGAACTTACTCTTATAAGTTTTTTTCTTTTAGATATTTCAATGTTATAATTTGTGATATTTGATTAATTAATTAGTTAATTAAAGAATATATGTTATTATTATAAATATAGTATAATAATTAAAGAACATATCCATTGGCTTTTGACAATTCCACATGTGAACAATACTGTAAGATTAATATAATAATGGTTTTATTATTATAAATATATAGTATAAATAAGTGAGAGACAATGAATCAATGATGATGGAGACATGCGCATGCATGCTTTAATTTGTATCTAACTCCAAATATTAATTTTCACATTTAAATGTTGATTTTCTATATTATTACTTATTGTTGTGTCTTAATGACAAAGACTAGTAAAGTTTGCTTATGATGCTTTTTTGTCTATTAATTATCATGGTTATAAAACTATATTATATAATAATGCATTTTTTTTTCAAAAATTACTTAATTTAAAAATAAACAAATGCTTTTTTTAAAAAACTTTAAATTTACCTCTTATTATTCACCTCGATCATGATAAATGGTTTAGAATGAAAGCTGTCCAGAGTGAGATTCATTCACTTATCCAGTGTTGTCATAATGGACATGATGATCTAGAAAAGGGAAATTACTTGATACTTGATAAGGTTTTTGAAGGAGACAAGAAAATTTCAAAGTGCGTACTATCTAGAGCGAGCCACAATAGACATTGATTTCTCAATGGGATGGGTAGGCGATATGATGATGATATAGTAATCTTACATTGGTTTTGTAAGAAATTGTGAGGTAGTGATACTTAAATTGATGTGTTCTCTCACATATAGGATCAGTCTTTTTACTACATGCCATTTGACCATAAGGTCATTCGCAAAATTTGAACTTTTAATTAAAATAAAACATATTTTTCAATTGTTAATTTTAGCTTTCTAAATGACAAACACAATGAAACATGGTTCAAACAATTACATGATTAATTATTTTCTATACAAATCATAAATTACCATATCATATAGTGAAAGATTTTTGTAAAAATTTTGGTCCTTGTAGCTTTATTTTTTATTGGTAAATTCACCCGCATTCGCTCCGAGAGGCACAGGAGCTGGCTCAAAGAGAATCGTCGCTTGTGGGAATCGAATCCAGGTTCTCCCGAAATTCTTCCCCACAAAGAGCGATCACTTGCCACTTGAGCTACCCCATTGGGTTAATTGTATTGTATTATATTATGAGACTGCTTGTACCTTGTAATTAATTAATGTTTAGATAATACAATTTTGGTGGTAACCCTAACTGAGTTGGTGCAAAAATTGACTTGGTAACTACTTGTTTTCAAGTTCGACTCCTTGAGAAAGTTGTCTATTTATCTTCTCGGTTTGACTGGTTAACTCTTAGGCTGATTTACCTCCTTGTGGTCTTTTACTAATTAGGGTCACAAGAGGAGTTTCACCCAAAACATACATTAAGATAGCGACTGTGAATTTTCTCGTAAATTAAAAATAATAAAATTTTCATTGTTATGAGAAAAAATGGTCAAAGTCATTATTGGCATAATAAATTTAAACAATCATTGCTTATAAACTTTTGTTGTTTTTGAATCTTGGTTGTGGGTGCATTCAATGTCTTTAAAAGCTGAATGATCATCCCCTATGTGGCAAGGGCTTAGGGAGACATTTTAGCTTTTGCATTGTTGAGATTTTTAAGTGGGACATAAACTGTTGGTAAAAGGAGGCCTAATGATCATTAAGGAAATAATACTTACAAATAAGTCAACCAAATTCATCTGCCGACAAAATATCTATTTATTACTCCGTATATTCCTTAGGTTAATTGTACCTTTTGCTTAAGGTACACAACAATAGTTAAAAATTAATTCTCGAATTACTTCTTAAATAGTTGTTCTTGAATGGGATCTAACAAAGACTCAATTGAATTAGTCTTGTCTTACAAAATACTGATATTAGTGCGGGCCGTATGTATAAAAAATAAAACTTCCATATTTATAGATCGAAATGAATTAGTAACGGTCTGATCTTAATTATGCATCAAAATAGCAATTTGAAGATCTTAAATGAAAATTTTGTTGCCACGAAGAAGTGGCTCTCCCAAATGGGAGGTCATGTGTTTGAGCCTCAGTAAGGGCAATATTGATTCTTTGTGTTTCAATAGGTTGAAAAAGTATATGAACAAATATTAAATTGTAACAGAATCAGTAGTACTAAAAAAATGAAGAATGAAATTTCTGTTAAATTGCCAAGAGTGTGTTTGGCATGCTTTAGAATTTTACGTCACTACTTCTATTTTCATTTTTGTTCATAAAATGTTAAATTCTCTTATTCCTAAGACTCCACACATCGACCCAACATGATAGTAGAAAGGTAAATTACACTGACTCAAACGGTCTATTAGGTGGGACCGAGAGAGGATCGGTGTCTGGTGCCCAAAAGGAGTCCACCACATTAGGCAACACTCCCGCACTACTACTGCCATGCCAAAACTCGATAATAAGTCCTTGTTCATAATCTACCACCCAAGAATCAATTAATTTGCTCGTGCGAGATTCTACTTTCATTTTTTTCATTGATGATTAGAATATGTATAAAATTTATGATGGAATTATCAAATATTGCTACAAAAGAAATATAATCATTAATCATATTCCCTAATCTTTTCAATGTTCAAAAGCCAAAAGCCCAACAATCTTTATAACACACACTTTATCATAATTTCAAGCCTCAGCTCCTTCCCCTCCATCGATTGTTCACCACGAAAATTGGATTTTGGAACGTGCGTTGACTTTTTGACAGGGTAGAAAATATAAACTAAAAGAAAGCGAAAAGTGGCACTAGAAAAGTGGATTAAAATGGAGGGAGAAAGGCATCATGATAATTCGTGGTAAAAAACATTATTTTCATTTTCTTCAAGGCTTATTATGAGAAAATATGTTTAATTGCTTGGGGAATTTAAAACTTTAATTAATTGGTAACTCCTATGAAACCAAGGCCACCGAGTAAAATTGTCTGGTGTTCAAGAATCAAGCTTCACTAACAATAATCTTTGATGGGGGTGTAGGGAAATTCAATTAGTTTAATAATTTAAACAATATGCTAGTATTTCAATTTAGGTTTAAATAAAAATTTGCTTAAGGACTAAATTGGGACTCAATTTGACTTTGAAAGGCTAAATTATCTAACCTACGAGTGTAACATTACTGATTTACTGACATAGGTCGCTACAACTATTGTTGTTATTATTATCATCATATAAGGGATAGTTGATAATGACGAACTCAAAATATTGATAGGTAATTAGAATATCTAAGTAGGGATATCAATCAATCCAGGCTTGCCGATTCCAACTAACTTTGTCTAACTATTAGACGTATCAAGCTGAATTTTTATTGGATAAAACTTTTTAGCATCAACTTTAAACTGTTTGGCTAAACTTTTTAAAAGTAAATGACTTACACTCTAAGTGCAAGTAACAATACTAGGAGTGCACTTAGAAACACCATAGATTGCATCTCGTAATACATATAAGTGCAGTTAAATTGTCTATCTTTTACAATTTATGGTTTTTTTTTTTGTTTATGGTTTAATTTTTTTAATTTGGTTTAGAAGTTCACTTTAGAGTTTGGTAGTTATAGTTTGCCTTTAGAGTGCACCGAACAACAATATAAAGTACACACAACAATTGTATAAACTATAAAGTGCATTTAACGTTATCATTAATTGCACCGAATGTGAAAGTTAATTGCACTTAGAATTAACCTTTTAAACTTTATGATTTAGTTTTTTCTATTTGGTTTAAGGGTTCACTTTTTAGAATTTTAAATTTTATGATTTAACATTTTTGGTTTAGTTTTACGGATTTATCAACAAATGAAATTTGTAGTTTTACTTGCACTCTATAGTGTTGTGAATTGCACTTTAAAATTTGAGTTATTTATAAAAATGTTACCACATTTTTAAAAAATAATTGCTTCTTATCCGTTAGATCTTTTCAAATGAACAACTCTAATTAGTTCCTAATTATCTCTTAGGTGCCAATTCTCATCGAAGCTATGAAGAATTAAAGACTTAAATACTAGACTAATACTTGTATTAGTATTGTAAATTAAGCATTTAATATATAAAAGATTTTACTTAAATATTAAAAATTATACAAAACTAATAGTTTGACTATATATATGGTTGACCAGTGCAAGGATTCCTCGTCCTCGAAAATTCTCCATGGGAATATGAATTAGAAAAAATTTCTATTCCCTAGAGAGGACGAGGAGCGGGGAGAGATCTCAGTATAGAGTATAATATACTCCCTATCTCTGTCCTGTCTCGTCGTTATCCCTACCTCAAAGCTGATGTGTCGATAATATAAGATTATTAATGTAATCACATAACTTGAATTAAAGAATGTTATACAACATTATCGTATTCACATTATCCAGGTTAGAGAACTTGGACCAATGCCCCTAAGTGATTTACTGATATAAATTTATAACTTGGACCAACGTATTTGGTTTACAAAATGAAATTTAAAGGAGTAGAAATTAAATCTTATTTCATAGGAATAGAATATGCAATGAATTGAATATACTGAGAATGATATTTCATCGTAGGGAGCTCCTCTAGGCTATGGGGTGCCTTGCAGTGCCCTTCATCGCGCCAAAATAAAAAATAAAAAAAAGAAGAAGTAATTTAAAAGAAATAGATACACTTTAATAGCCAATAACATTGTGATCGAGTGTCATGTAGTGACTCTATCAAACGAGGGGTCATGTGATCGAGCCTTAGCTTTTAAGGAGACTCAATCTCATGACCTTCCAATTGGGAGAGCCACTACATGCCACTTGACCACAAGGTCATTGGCCACTTATCTTGAGTTGTTAATATCATTTAATATAATAATTTGCACATAGTGCTTACATTAATTCTTTGTTTATGATGTGTTGGTTATTTATTTTATTTTTTTGAAGACATGTGATGGTTATTTCTATTGTCATTTTTTCTTTATAATTTTATGGTAAAAAAAAAATATTTTTAGTCCTTCAATTGTTTATTTCTAGATGTTTTAGTCTCTAACATTTTATTGTTGTAATATACTCTCTTACTCTTTAAAAAATTGTAATTTTTAACTTATAGAGGAGCAAAACTATTAAACTCTATTAAAATTTTACGTAGTACATAAGTACTTTAAAATTTTATTATTATCTTTATTCTTTATAACTTTTTCAATCTATGTATTTTATTTGTAAAATAGAGAATTGACAATCTTTTTCGTCTCTAAATTGTTGCTCTTCAATTGTGGTACATTATCCCAATTTTACCTACACAAACTTGTTAAGTTCAAGTTTTTTATTTTACAAATGAAATATCGAGATTAAAGAAAAGTATAATTAAATAAGAAATATTAAAAAATTATTAAAATACTCATGTGCTATATAATATTTTAATATAATTTAATACATTGTAGTTTTGTTGCTCTAATTATTAAAAATACAACTTCTTGAAAGAATTAGGGGCATATATTACAGCAATAAAACTGCATTTTCTCCTAATTTTTTTACTCTATACTTACTACGACATTTATTTAGTTGTACTGTGCCGTGGTTTAATGTATGATATTTGACTAGTTATATGGCGAAGTTTAATTAGAATCGGCAAATAAACAAAAGTAAAGTTAAATATAATTTATTCTTAAAAAAAAAATACACGGTAACCTAAATTTCACGACATGAAATAATCATTGAGCTAATTATTATATTAATTCAAAAAGATGTTTGCACTAATGAAATCTATTTATTTGTTTGGGAATTAGGAATAGTCATACATAAGCATGCAAAATCTAATTTCTCTATATATTTTAATTCCATTCCGTGTCTCGCAGGAAAAGGTCGTCCAAGTATTATTTAAGAAAACAATTAGCCAATAAAATCTTCAATTGTTCAAGTTTTATAATGAGTAACGTTTTAGTTAAGAGTTACGGTAGTTATTTAAGATAATATTTATTGGCCAAAGACCTTAACCGGCATTTGGTTGAAAATTTCGTGGGAAGAAAATAATGTGAGAATTTAAATCAAAAATTCAAATACCTTTGTGTAATAATAATAATAATAATTAATAATAATAATAATAATAAGAGTAACACTTGTGTCAAACTGTATCACGGGTCTCAATCCGTCAGATGAGTCAACTCTTTGATTAATGGGTTAGATCTTTGACATCATTCGACCCGTCTCACGGAAACGGATTGAGTCCCGTGAGACGGGTTAGATCTTTAATTAATGAGTCATATTTAATTAATGGGTCGGATTTTTTTTATTTTTTTTACCTCATTAATCAAATATCCGACCCGTCTCACACCCCGTGAGACGGTCTCACACCCCGTGAGACGGTCTCACACAAGTTTTTGCTTAATAATAATGACAAAGTTGTTATTTACTGTGAAATTCCAATATCGGGGGGAGTCTATTAATTGCAATTCCATGGTTGGAGGGAATTGCAATTACCTCAAACCAAATAATGAAATTATAAATTCCATGAAATTTAGTAAGAATGAAATTACAATTTTATCCTTAATAGATTTTTTTTTTTGAAAAAAAATGATAATATTTGAAATCCCTACATTTTTAATGCCATTAAAAATAATAATTTATATATTTTGTTTACTTTCTTATATACTTATAAACTTTTTCATATTTTACAATTTTTTTGAGTTCATGATGCATGTATTGATTATTTCTATTTTTTTTTCATTAATCATATGTAATAGAAGAAAACAGTCTATTCACAGATAATGCTGGAATTCTTGCTGTCTCTATTTCTTGAAGAAGTGATTAAACCAACAAGTATAACATAGTGGAATTAACAAACTAACAAGCTATGATTAACAAAGATTATGGATAATAATATAATAAAGAAGCAATTACGAGGTCTTCGGACCGGGTCAAACGTAAAGAAATTTTCGAGGTGAAGTGCCAAAACAGAATTCCGTGTTTCTACTTCATGCGAATCAACATGTATAAAAAATAGTAATAAAATAAAATAATGATAATAGTTATACCTTATACCATGGCGATTTACATATTGAATGTTCACAATTAGAATTATAAATATTTTGTATGCAAATCGTATATTTTAAATCCGTACAACATACTTTCTTAACCTACTGAAGCACAACGAGCCAACGCCCTACTAGGGATCGAACCTGTCACCTCTCACTTGATCGAGAGGGCCACACAACTATGGCGCTTGACCACAAGGTTTTTGGGTATATATATATATATATAATTGGTTCAATCTCTTAATTAATGTTTTATCAATTTAGTTAGCACTTTGCATTTTAATTGGACCGATCCGATGCGTATCAATTGTACTTAAACTTGATAAGAATCTAATTAAATTACAACATTTTCCAATATACTTCTTTCATGTTTGAAAACTTAAAACACCACTTCAATGTCATGTTAACCTGGGAATAATGTGCCCACAACACAAAAGATTTTATGATTGACTTAAAAATTAACTATAAATTTTATTGTTGAATACAAATTGACAATTATTAAATATTATTTATAATAATTATTGTGTCCCGTGTAATATACTAAAATTATTAGGTCGGATTTTTATAATTAAGGTATAATTTAATTAAATCAAAATTATTAAAAATAATGTGTCCACATTACAAAATAAATTATACTTGCCTCAATTATTTCTCAATGTTTATTAGGCTAACAATAGGTAAATGGACGAAAATACCCTTCATTTTAACACTGATTTGACGGAATATATAACAGAGGACCAAATTGGGTGAGTTTTTGAAAGTTGAGGGACCACATTAGGTGCAATTGAAAGTCGAAATGCAAAATTGAGAATGAGCAAGAGTTGAGGGACCATTTTGGAAAAAAACTCAAAGTGGTGATACCAACAATTGATGAATTGAATCAACTATACTTCATAACTAAATAGGCCAAAAGTGTAATTTTGAATACTTGTATTTGATTGTCAAATCACAATAATATTCCACATCAGAGAGGATTACGAATGACTTCAGTTTGGTTCGATCTGGTTCAATCTTGGTTCCAATTTGGCGATACCTGGTTGCTAGTTACAAGGATTTGATACTAGAAGTTTGAGGGGAATGTTTAGGTTTGGTTTGAACATCTTTTTCCTTTTCTTTTTTTTCTTATATTTTTTTGCTTTCCAAATTCCAATTCATATTTTCAAGATTTTTTAAAACTATAAAACAAGTTTAAGATCAGAATTTTATGTTAGACAAGTAAAAATAATAGTTTTTGACTTCAATTAATTTTACCAAGTTCAACTTTTCAATTTTTTTTGAAAAGAAAAAAAATTAAAATTACATGATCTAATAATAATAACAATAATAATAATAATAATAATTATTATTATTATTATTATTATTATGGATTTTAATTTAATTTTTAAAATAAAATATCCCTGGGCGCTTAGAAATTGGAACCAGCTGGTTCCTATATTTTAAAAATTAGAATTAGAATCGAAATCATATAAATTAAATGGTTCTAGTTACAGTTAATGTTTACCATACTTGATTCGATTTGAACCATAACCATGATCATCTCTAAGTAATATACATGTGAGATCCTTTAATTAAATAGGCAATCAATATATTCCTAATAATTTTTTTTAATTATTGTAGGAGTATATATATTCCTCAATCTTTTAAAATTTGTATTTTTGGTGGCCCCGGCTTGGGGTTGTAATCTAGACTCTAGAATTTGGTTTAATTAAGGTTTAAGGACAACTTAATTGACCGCTGGTTGTTATCCAATAATGTGATATCAAATTCCACACCAAGATCAGACTTCCTCTTCTTGTGCATGCATGCACGCCTACACGGAATGATTGAAAGAAGAATTCTTGATTATTTGTCCAGAAGAAATCAAACCTAATTTCAAGGCCTTCCATACGTTTCTTTCAAACATTATTAATTAATGCAAAAACCACTCACTATCTTATACAAACGCGGGATTACATTGGAATGAATTCTTGGAAGAAACCTTAGCCTATGAAGAGGGACATCGTACGTGAAGGAGAAACAGACCATATACAAACATCACCATGCAAAACTAATAACATTTGTCGTGTAAAGAAATTAATTCAATTTCTGGTATGGAAAAATCAATTTGGCCAGCACTTTATCTTTTAATTGGACTGGCCGGGTGTGAATGTGGTCTACTATGACTATGCGGTAAATTTTATAATTTTTATTGTGGACCATGGTCCATGTAGTAGTGTGGTTCATGAAGTAAGTATGATTTTAATTACACTTCAGTTTCATTTGACAATATTTCTCTATTTTTCAGTTTCATTTTCATACATATTAGTTTCATTATAGCAATATGAATCAGAATCAGAATATTAATGTTTGGCAAAACATTTTCTATGAAAAAGTGTTTCAGTTTCATTTTAATGTTTGGCAAATAAAACTTAGGGTGTGTTTGGTTCGCACATGGGAATCGGAATGGAATTAAATACTTAGTAATGATAATGGGTTTTGATAATAGTAATTTGCATGCTTCGTAGTAGGATATAATTGAAATTTAATGATTACCAGTATTGATGTTTGGTTATGCATGACCCTATAATGAGAATAAAGGTTTTAAAAATATAAAAACAAAAATCCAAAGGATATAGTGAGGAGGCCATAGATCGGTAGATGACAAATGAGGGATAAGATGGAATGATACTTGTTTTTAATTAGGGAATGAGATTTTTAATTGAATAGGTAACCAAATTTCATAGTTGTGTTTTAAAAAGTTGTCAACCTAACAATAAATATGATTTTGATTCTGTATAAACCTATGAACCAAACACACCCTTATTCCTCAAATTTAATGAATTCTACTTCTTTTGAAAAATGAATTTCATGAACCAAACTAAAACAAAATAAGGGTGTGTTTGGTTGGGGGTTTAGGCATAAGGAATGGGTATGAAAGTGATTGTTTGTGTTTGGTTGATAGGTTTTGTTAATGCTACTATGGGTTTGGAATACCCCATCAATGACAAAACCCATACCCTTATTAAATAAGGGTTTCATCTCCCTTCCTCCTTTCTTTCTCAACTATTAATAATCATTCCCATTCCACCCAATTACCAAACATGTTAAATACTTTCACCAAAATCTATTACCATTGCCAAGTATTTGATACCCATTCCGATTCCAATTCCCATGTGCGAACCAAACGCACCCTAACATTTTCTTCAAGTTTTAAAAAATTGACTTTTTGAAAAATATTTTTCATAAACCAAACAAGCTCTTAGTTTCCAATTGGGGCGATTTGTGCTACTTTTTATAGGCTTTAATTTGTAAATTGTAATTGTGTTTGTATTTGGGTTTGTTACTGTTTAACTTCTCAATTATACATGATGAGTTAGTGCAAAGATGGAAATTTAATTAACTTCATTGATTTGGTTCGCACATGGGAATCAAATACTTGGTAATTGTAATGAGTTTTTGTGAAAACATTTTGCACATTTAGTAATAAAGTGAAATTGGAATGATTATCAATATTCATGTTTGGTTATGTATCACCCTATAATGGGAATAAAGATTTTAAAAATACAAAAAAACAAAAAATTAAGGCAATTGATCTTAATATAATGACATCCAAAGCATCAATATAAACAAAAAATAATCAAAACAGAAATCTAAAAAACACTAATCCAAACTTAAAAATCAAATTACCAAATAAGATGGAATGATATCCGTTTTTAATTAGGGAATGTGGCTTTTAATTGAAGAGATAATCAAATCGATCTCATAGTTGTGTTTTAAAAATGTCAACTAAACAGTAACTATTATTTTAATTTGATTTTCATTCCTGCTGTGTAAACTCATGAAGCAAGCACACATTTAGTCTTTATGTCTCATTTTACCGGTTAATAGAAGAATTTTAATTACCTCTCATGTATAGTTTGCATGCTATTACAATTAACAAAAAAGTAAAATTACTTAGTGCACATCTCGAGTAGTGATCGCAAATAAGAAGACGAATTTTAATGTGTAATTAATTGTCCAAAAGAGTACTTCATAAATTAGCCTATAATTAACATAAAATGTTACTGGGCTTAGCATATGAACCCAATATAATGCCTATATGGGATTGGGCTTAAAAATCCGAGTAATGTAAGAAATCCAGAATCGGTATACGGCCTTTGGTTATGTAGGCAAATTTTACTACAGACTATGGTTCAAAATGATACCGTTTCTTTTAATGACAAAAGGGGTATATGTCTCATTTAATTAATTGTGTTTGTATGACATATTCAGTTATATATATTGTAGTTTAATTTTAGCTCAACTAAAGTATTATTTTGCTTAAGACCTTGTGCCTAATGGCACCCGGTTTACACTATCATATGGAAGGGAGTGTGTTCGATCTTTAGTGGAGGCTATTGTTGACTTTTTGTGCTTCAAAAGATTGAGAAAGAAGATTCAACTACAGCTTCACCTGTTATTTAATTTCATTTCGAGTACACTATAGCTTCCAACTACTACAGTTTGATTTGACATTATAAATTCACTATGTGAGACATGTTATTCAGTTTTATTTTAAATACACTATAGTTTCATTTTATTTGAGCACATCATAAATACGAGAGTTGTTAAATATAACGGTTGCCTTTTCTTTACTTAAAGTAACGACGCCGTTTTTGGATCATTTTATTTTGATGAGCACATACATTGGTATACCGTATAAGTTATAACAATTGACTAATCTTATAGATAGTGATAGTGCACGATATAAATGGGCATATATTTATGTAGTTGTCGGATGTTAATTGGTATATTTAAACCAGTTTGGTTGGCGTGAGTGGCCGTGCACTTTTGTCCCTTAAGAGATTCTCGACCTCTCTTGTATGGAAAATCCAATTTGACCAGTATTTTGCCCATTAATTGGACTGACCTGGTGCGAATGAGGATGGTACGGGCTTAAAGGTGCAATTGACACATTTTTTTTTTTTGATGTGTAATTTGAATTGAAAACATTTGAATCTCCACACCTTCCCACACCAACCAACATGACATAGGAAAGAAAAACTCTTTTAGTGTATACCATATGCAAGCATTGTGACTCGATTCAACTAAGAAAAATTAGAAAAATATCTTTGTTTTTTTTTTTTCTTTTTTTTGTTGTTGTTGTTGTTAGACCACAGTGTATTATGAGTACGTCTTAACTATGGAAGGCACCTTCAAGTCTCTACGATACTCTAACTAATTTCCGTTCATGCTAAGTCGTGCAAAATGCTAGTCATATTGGTTTTTTATATAAGAGGTGGTTTAATTTAATTTTACTCTCAAGTGCACAGTTAGGCATGCTGTTATTAGAAAAATATCTTAATTGCACATATTTTGCTTGTTTAATAGCACATAAGCTATAAGTTCTGTGGCATATTTGACATATTTTCCTGGTTAATATAGGTGTGTACGGTATATATCTAACCAAAATATATTTTTAAAAGAAAAGTTATTTTATAATTTTACATAACCATAATACAACAAATAGAAATCTGGGTTCCTTCATTGATTAATAATGTCAAATGTGTCTCAAGGGCCCTTCAACAAATCGAATTGGTATTAAAGCTTTCAAATATCTGGTTTGAATCTTGCTCCGGTGGCCGGAATCCACTTATCACCTTGAATAAACTGCTTAACTGAAAACTTGCTTGCAATTTGACTAGTAATGTTCACCTTCAACCCCTTCCACTTAACCCTCCCTCCGGTCACCGCACCGGGTCCAAAGTTCTGGAACTCGCCGTAAAAAATGGTGTCCGGCGCAGAATCTCCGACCCACGGCAACCACCCTTTGGGATCCACCAAACTCCCCATAACGGACCGCATCACCACCGTCGTCGAATAATTCTTCCACGGCCGCCCCAAGAACGTGGCCACTCCGGCGAGATCCTCCGCGGCCGAAACCGTGCAGTTATGGATGGAGATTCCGGTGTTTTGGTTCGGGTCGGTTTTGCCCTGGGCTGTGATGGTGTTTTGCTGCCCCGGGAGGGGCTTTCTGGGGAGGATGTTGCAGTTCTGGAAGACGGCGGCGGAGTTGCCGAATATGAAGTCCACCGTGCCGGAGATGTCGCAGTCTCTGTAGAATTGGCGGTTGGAATGGGCGTATAGAGTGTCTTGGAAGGCATCCATTTTGCAGCGGAAGAAGACGGAGAGGTCCGCCGCCGACATCAGCGCCACCGCCTGGTGCTTCGCCGCGCCGGCGGTGTTCCGGAATCCCATGTCCCGTGCAATGAATCCTTTTCCAAACACAGCTACACCGCAAGCAAAATGGATTTTATAATTACTAATTTAGTGCATATTATATATGCATGCATGAAAATGAAGAATTAATTACTAGTGATATAGAGTTTTTTTTCTTTCCACTTTTCGTCCATGACTATGAGATTATTTATTTTCTTGGTTCCACCACTATGAGACCATTGTTTCATTTACAGCGTGTTTGATTCGGAATAGGTCTGGAATCCTCGAGAATTAAACCTATTCCTCTATTTCTAGGAATAATATTCCCAGGGATCGGATGAGCTATTCCCTTTACAGGGGAATAGCCATTCCTAGGGCCCTACTATAATACCGAAAATATCTTCTTTTTTTTTATTTTGTATTATATTATAATTCTTATTATATATATAATGTAAGTAATTTATAATAATAATAATACATTTTTATTAATCTAAGTTATGAGTTGATTTTCAAAAAATAATAATAATACATTTTTTTAAATCGTTGTCACATTTGGTCCATCCGATTTTTTTTAATCACAGATGATATATTTTAAATTGCAAAATTATCATTTTTCATGACTTTTTCTTAAATTTCTCTTGAGGGGATTGAGAATGACAATTTTACCCTTGAATTAAGATAAGTTATTTGCCTAAAATTTGATCACAGGTGGTAAGTAATTAGATCAAAGCTAGAGACCATATATGATGTGAATTAAGATGTCCTAAAACTAAATGCGTAAAAATTAATAGTCTAAGATGAAATGTAAAAATGCTATGATTAGTATGAACTAGTTGTGAGACTATACGTGCAAAAAACTGAGTAATAGATATGATAGGGAGGATGAACTTGCCAAATGTTGCAGTTTGGAAGGTGGGAGTGCCGTCGACGAAGTTGAGGTTGCCGGAAACGACAGTGGCATCCTTTCCATCGCCGATCATCATAACATTCCACTTCGACTTCTCAACCTTAACATTTTCCAAGTACACTCCTTTCTTCACGTAGATGACGAACCTCTTGTCGCTTTTATCAGGTACCGCGTTCAGGGCATCCTTAATCGTCTTATATTTCCCCGACCCATCTTTCGCCACCACCGCATCAATCTTCAAACCCCAACTCGAACTCTGAAGCAATCTCCGATCATGGCCCGACAGCCACGTCGGCACGTCAAGATTCATTAACCGCCGTTTCCCGACCGAACCCAAGATTCCCGCTGCAGATTCCATGGAATATTCTATCGACTTTTCTACCACACTCAAGATGGCTAAGCTGTTACTCGTAAACTCGCTCGAATTCTTGAGGTTTTTCAACACCATTGTACTTAATTCGTGCGTTGTGTTAGTGAAGGTGTCGGCGCATGTTTCTATATTAGTCCCGGCGGAGCTAAGCCAAGTTTTGAAATCGGAGAATGACCGGAACAGTTTTTTTTCCGGCGTGGCCATAGAGTCGTTGAGATTTTCCATGGAAAGAGCCAATAGTTCGCGGCAGGTCTCTAAAGCCCTTGCGGCCATGGGATCGGAGATTTTTCTGAACGAATTGCCGTTGAAGAAGGCGTCGGAGGCTCTGGAGAGCTCGGCGACGGCGATACGGACGGAGAGCTTGTAGATGTCTTGAGGTCTTAGGTTGTCGGACGTGGCGGCGGGTCCTAGGGTGGTGTAACAGGAATCAGGGTACAATGTGGCGTCGCAGATGGCTTTGAGGGTGGCGGATAGGTTCTGGACGCCGGAGGGTTTGGATTTTCCGTTTTGGGTTTGGGAGACTCCGACAGCAACGCCGACAACGCATGCGACAAGAACGACGCATGATAGTCCTA
This sequence comes from Ipomoea triloba, assembly GCF_003576645.1. NCBI lineage: Eukaryota > Viridiplantae > Streptophyta > Magnoliopsida > Solanales > Convolvulaceae > Ipomoea > Ipomoea triloba. The sequence goes on along the minus strand of NC_044923.1, from coordinate 6,611,048 downwards.
TGATGATGATGCTGAGTCGCGCCGTTTTGTTTGGAGGTGTAGCCGCCATTTCACTGGGTTTTAGTTTGCAGCTCTGATCTCCTTTAGAATGGGTTTGGAGGTCTAATGGAATGGTGGTTTATATATATGTGTATAAAGTGCAAGATTACGTGCAAGGCATGAAGGGTTTTGGGTGTGAATTGAAGGTGTATATATGTGAAAGTTTTAGTGGTTTTCATGTTTAAACATGGGCTAGTTCTCTAAATATTATACACAACTGGATATATGTGTATATGTTATTGTTAATTAAAAAGATTTTTCTTCATATATTTTGAGAATGTTTGAGTGTGAGAGATCTAAACGTACCACCCTTCATGTGGGGTGCAACCAGATGCCACTAGATCACAAGCTCCTTGGCTTTACTCTTAAATCCTGTATTATACATATTAAGAATTGGCTGCGATGACTATAAATTAAACGGTGGAATCCGTGGATCACTAATACAAATTCATTTTCAGTATACTACAAGCTTATTTTAATAATGTATTATAAATTCAGTTTTAGTATACGAATATGTATCAAATATAATAAATCTATTAAAAATTAAAATGTATTTCAATAAAAATGAATATGTATATCTGTTGTTCAACTTACGAATTACAATGTGAACCATTATTGTCTATATAATATAACGATTGTTTTCGTGTGTTCCAGGCCAAATATGGTGAATTACTATTCCAGTTCTTTACTTCTTGGCCCAACCATCTTTATGTAACCTAAGCCCAAAATCCTTGCATTATAGTCTTTGATCTAAAAATAACATTTGGATTCTGTATACATTTTGTACCTGCAGTTGATAGTTTTTGTACATGTAGCTATCATATTATGTGTTAACAATTATCAAGTTATTTGTTTATATGTACAGAAATTATTAACTATAAGTACAGAATGTGTTAACTGAAAGTATAAAATTTTTATATTTGGGTTCGCAATATGAACACTGGTCCATGGTATAACAATTGCCTTATAAGTTAAGGTAATAGAGTATAATATTCTTTAAAAATTACACTAAATTGTCAAAACTAAATATTTTTATTGAATCACTAAATATTAAAAAAATAATTTTGAAAATAGTTTTTAAAATTTTTAAACGAATCAAAATGTTTTGATTATCTCTTATATATAATTAAATTAATTCCAACCGTGAAATTCATTGAAGTCAGGGGTGATTTTTTTTAATTGCGTGTCCCTGTATTGATAAATAAGTGAGATCCTATCAAAGTATAAATAAACTGTGAATTGAAGAAAAAGAACTCGCGTGAATATTAGAGAGTAGAATTTTTTTTTGAATAATACGTAATAGAATTTAGATCAGTCATGAAAATATAATTTTGAGCCAATATAATCACAAATACATATACTAACTATTGGGACAGGGCTGAATTAGGGGTCCTAAAATTTAAGGGTCCTGTGTTGTTGTCCATCTTGCACGCCGTAAAATCCGGCCATGATTGAAGTCTTTTAACTGACCTACCTAAGACTTTTCTATTCGGACAACCAAAGCCATTTGGATTTATGCTGTCATGATGTTTGAATCTGCAGTCGATCTGATCTGGTCCAGTGCTGATCTTGGGGCGGTTCTTTCAAATAATTCCTTATTATATATTAATGCTCAATTTGTTACTTTTTATTTTTTTTTGTTAAGAAACTTTTATTTAGAGAAGATAAATGTACGTGTTTCCTCCTAAATTAATAAGAATATAATTTAAGAATAAATAATAATAATAATAATAATAATGAATAAACATAAAAGTATTCTAAACCTTCAATTCACTCCTCAAATACCCCACGCAACAACGTAACATTAATCAACAAACATATGAGCAATACAGCCGTGTTCAGTTTTGTGTTGTCGCAACTCCCTACAAAAACATCAAATCCATTCCCCGCTTCCGTTCCTGCAGTCAACATATGTATCACCAAACATAAGTAATAATTAAGTTACATCAAGTAAATAAAAACGAAATAAAAGATTATAACTTCGCATTATATTACACATATTTTCAATATAGATCAATCTTTACTATAATATATAGTATTTCATGTTTGTTACCCACAATCTATATATAGAAGTAAAAGACGCCCACTTTTCAATGCAACTAGACATATCAGCCATATTTGGTAATTACGTAGTTATTTGACTTAATTAAATAATTAATATGAATGTTTGATTAATTAACTTTTTGTAACATCTTATTGTTTTAAAAAGTTAAAAATTTTTATCAACTTTTTAAGAAAGTTATTTTTCATACAATCAGCTAGATGATATATACCAGGGTTGAAGGAAACACCGGTTCCGGGAAGCCAAGAGCTTCCACCGATAAAAGAATCAACGCTAAATCTCGCAGCTTCGGCACTACTAATCCCCAAATGCAATCCCCTCCACTCAACTCTGTTCGCCGTGGCGGCGCCGGGGCCGTAATTCCCAAACTCCGCGTAGTAAACGGTGTCGGGGGCGACGCTGCTGGTCCACCCCACCCATCCCCGGGGATCAATCACAGAATCCATATACGTGTGCATAAAAATTGTCCTCGAATAGCTCATCCACGGCCGCCCCAAGAACGTCTGGACGCCGGAGAGATCCTCCGCCGCCGTAATTCGACAGTCCTGGAATGAGAACCCGGTTTGGCTGCTCGGGTCGGATCGGCTCTGGGCGGTGATGCTGTTGAACTGCCCCGGCAGTGGGCGCCGGGGGCGGATGTCGCAGTTCTGGAACACGGCGGCGGAGTCGCCGCAGATGAAGTCGATTGTGCCGTAGATGGCGCAGTCGCGGAAGAATTGACGGTTGGATTGAGCGTATAGCGTGTCTTGGAACCCCACCATTTTGCACCGGTAGAAGACTCCCCGGTCGCCGGCTGCGGCTAGCGCCACCGCTTGATTCTTGGCAGCTCCGGCGGTGTTCTCGAACCCAATGTCGCAAGCAATGAAATCCGTGGCCAACACACCTGCATTCCAAATTAAATTTAACTATAATAACAAGTTATATAATATGTTTTTGGTTTTAATATCAATTGTCAAATCAAACACTTGCCACAAAGTTAAAAGCTATATTTAATACAAAATGTGTAATTTTACTATCTCAAATTTGTACGTGTAGCAGCCTCGTCACATTTCAATAGAATGCTAGACTCAGGGCAGCCTAACATATACAATTAACTAATGATAACATATAAATTATATTTAATATGAGGTTAATTATTAGGCTGTTCTTAATCCATAAATTCTACCCATTTGCAAGATGACTTGGCAGGCCACATGTATTTTTTTTTCTTTTGTTTGTTTATTTATTTATTTATTTTCCTATGTGTTTAGCAAGCTTGCTAAACACTTAAAAGGTTGTCATAATGGCAGCCTTTATACTTTATCAGGTAGCTTTTGCTGGCATAAAACTTTTTTTTTTAAAATTATTTTATTATTATATATAATATAAAATGAAAGTAGACCCAATTTTTAAAAGTAAGAGAAATTTGTAAGGATATAGAACAAATAGTAGAAAATTTGCAAATTTGATAGTTTGGAAGTGGAATCCATTTTAGAAAATGAGAGAAATTTGCAAGGATATAGATCAAATATATCAAATTTGTAAATTTGATGATGTGGAAGTGAAATCCATTTTAGAGAGTGAGAGAAATTTGCTGGGTTAAGGACAGCCTCAGCCGGAAATGAAAGATAGTAAAATTCAAAAAATTTATATAAATATATAAGAGAGAAAATATAATGTATAAGTTAAAAATTGTACAATTACACTTTACACCAATATATTTTTTATTTCAATTAAAATCTTACCATAACTTTTATATAACTTTATATGAGATTAGAAATAATAAAAGAAGAATTTTGTTTACTCGAAATTAAACAATAAAATAACAAAGAAAAGATTAAAATAACATCTTTATTTCCGAATGAAGAAAGCTTTTTCTAAAAGTGGAAAAGTTTCTCAAAGTTTCATATATAGCAGTCTTTAAAAAAAAATCGAATAAAGAGTAATATTCCACAAGATTGAATACATATACAAATTACAACTTGTGCACAAAATATATACAATAAACAATAGTGCAAAAGTCAAAAGTCGGTAGAGGAGTAGAGCCCCCACTATTATAATAATGATAAAATAATATTTTGGCCAATATTATATGCAATGGTGAAACTACAAAACGTGAAGCCAACTGGCCTAGAAGCTGTACACAAACCAATACGCTGAAACATCAATTTCAAATTTTAAAAACATGGAAGACAGCAAACTGATTATTGGATTTTCTTCACTAGAGTTTGAATGTAATAATGAGGAACCATTTACCGACTTCGATCATATACGTCACGTAACTCAATAAAAATAAATAAATTATAGTCCATGTATCACTTGGAGCTCGAAAAAAAAAAATCTATCTACACATATAAGACATGTTGAGCATATATAATATATAAAATAAATGTACAATACAACTATCAGCTTAAATTTTTAGTTACATACCAAATGTTGCAGTGCTGAACATTGAACTTTCCTCAGCAGTGCTCAAGCTGCCGGAAACAACAGTCGAATCCATGCCGTCGCCGATTATCATCACATTCGACTTGGTCGCCTCCACCACCACATTCTCCACATAAACGCCCTCCTTAACATAAATCACAAACCTCGTACCGCTGTTATCCGGCACGGCCTTCAGCGCGTCGCCAATCCTGGCGAATTGACCCGACCCATCACTCGCCACCACGGCGTCGATTCGCATATTCCCGGGCGACATTTGAAGCAACTTCCTCTCCTTGGAAGGCAACCAGCTGGGAATAATGTCTCTGACGACAAGGTTGTTCGAATAGGCCGCCGTGGCGGCGGTGGTGGGCGGTGGCGGCCATTCAAGGTGGGCTGCGATGGAAATGAGATGAATTGAAAGAAGGGTTATTAGCAGCAGTACCCGATGAAAGAGAGTCATATATACAGAGAATTCAGGTGTGGTAATGGTTGCCGGTTTTTATATTAGTATGTATGTTTGGTTGTTGATTGGAAGGAAAGGGACCGGTGGAGCAGCTCTTATCCTCCTTTTATATCACTGGTTTGCAATTGCACATCCAACTTCTACTAACCTCTCACACTTTAACAGCCATCGAAACTTCTATTAAACCCAATGGGGTAGTTCAAGTCGCAAATGAGCCCTCTTTGTGGGGAAGAATTTCAAGAGAACCTGGGTTCGATTCCTCCGGAGCGAGCCTGGGTGGACCTAGATTGTTAAACGGACGGAGAAAGATCCCGTAAATTTACCAAAAAAAAAAAAAAACTTCTATTATTATTATTAGTCGTTGCTCTACCTCATTTTATTTGTTATACTAGTCAAATAAACTATTTTTAATTATTTATTTTCTTTAATATTTATTTATTTTAATTTTTTCTATTTAATAGTACTTTTAGTCATGGTTGAAAATATTGCTAGGCGCTCCTTGCGCGCTTGGAGAGCGCCTAGGGCACCTAGACGGAGATTAATCGGCGCCTAGGCGCCAGTGTATTATTTTTTTTATAAATTATATAATACTTTAATAGTTAATACTAAAATATTAAATATTAACATAAAAATATCTAGAGTTTGTACAATTTACAGTTATTTCACTCAAAATGATGTGTTTTTGAGTGAAATCACCCTTTAAAAAAAGAAGAACAATAGTTAATTAGCCAATTAGGCGCTCTAGTTGGTGCCTAGGAGATCCAGTCAGCGCCTAGGAAGCCTAGGCGGTGCTTAGGCGGCCTAAACGAAGCTTAAGCGGCCTAGGCGGTCGCCTAGCCGGCCAGCCGCCTAGACCACCATTTAAGGTGATACGCTAGGCGGTCGAACGGCGCCTAGCACCTAGGCGAGAATTAATCGGTGCCTAGGCGGGATTTTTGCAACATTGCTTTTAGTGTAGTTTTTAAATATACAAATTTTGTGTACTAATACTAAACTTAATATTATGTCAAATTGAATTAAAAATAGCGTCGGTCAAGTCTCTTTAATTGAACTAGACACATAAATTGGATTGGATTCAATTTACAAGAGAGAAGCAATTTTAATTTAATTTTTTGTTATAAAAAAGGAAGAATGCGTCAACCATATTTATAAAAAATTAGTTCATGCAAGTTAATGGATAGAGAGTTTTTTTTTTTTTTTTTTTTTTTTTGGGTGTAAACTCAAGCTAAGGTTTTTACCGTCCAACATAGTGACTAATTCTCTCGCTGAATTGTAGACATTTCTATTGAGTGAGATAACTAGCCTGAAGATTTAAGGTTGTTCCATACTGTTATGCCAACTATCATACCACAAGCTTGTGAATCTTTTGAACTAGACAAGGAAAGTACTACTACACAAGGAAGGAACATTAATTTGAAGAAGACAAATCGAGAGAAGAAAAAGGCTCGATGGATGACAAATGATTATGTCTATAATTAAGGGATTGAGAAGATCATATGGTATCACAGAAAAAGAAAGAATCATGCTAGCAAGGAAAGATTAAAGTATTTACATTCAATAAGTTTTCTATATATTGTATTCATCTCCATTGTTGCAGTAAGAAGAATTCAAGCATTATTTTAATTCTTGCCTTTGTTTTGGAGTTTTACGTGCACTCGAAGCTCGTAAGTAAGGAGCCGTACTTGCTCGAAAGGTACAACGATACGCTAGCGTATCACATACCTAAAGTTAATAATTGAATTGTTGACTTTTAATCAAGAATGAGTGAGTCCCTTCCACTTAATCACACCCCAGGTTAATGGATATTTTGATTAAAAGGGAAGATGGTTGCCACCACATGCATGGTTATTTATTTATTTATTTATTTTATCTATGTGATTTCCTTTTTCTGAGATTCTTTTTTGACAAATCCTCCCATGCTTGCATGCCCACCGCCACTTGTGCAATGTAACATGCAATGTTTAATAGAATTCATGTAGTAAGATAGATCTTTGTTACATATTTATTTCTAGTTTTGTTGGAATGAGATAAAAGTTCAAAATTTTATTTCGTAAGGAAAATTTAATAGGGTCAACACTTTTCCTCTTAATTGAACTGGCATAGTGAGAACATGGATTATTCTGAGCAATCGTTATATCTTGGATTAGGGTTCATAGTGCACTATGGACTTTGGTCCAATACACAAAATTTGACTTTATAATGTACAGAATTTATGTTCATAATACACAGAATTTATGTTCATAATACACATATACATGAACATGATATAATGAATATGAATTTTGTGTATTATGTTAAATGTTTATGTGTCCTCCGTTATATAATTCTGTGCATTATGAACATGAATTATGTACTTTATGAAGTCAAATTCTGTACATTGGACCAAGGTCCACGATATAAATTGCCTATTATGAGTAACACCTCGTGATCTAATTAGCAAGATACATCACATAATATACATTATTTTATCCCATAAGTTTAATTATTATAACACATAATGCATATTATTCTAACTCATAAAATTCAACGTCATCGTGTTGGACCGCGATCCACGTAACACACAATAACTTTTGCTGCCCAACAGCCCAAGTATAATAAGTAAATTAAGTAGCCCATTTGACATGGCCCACCACTCAGCCCATTTATATCTATTAAAAGTTAAAACATTTAAACCCAAATCCCCTCTTTCTTCTCTTTTTTCTCAGTCCTCTCCGCCTCTCTGCCAGACTCACAGTGTCCTCACGGCGGCACGCCGGCATCATCTCCGTCCTCACGCCTAACGCCGGCCGCCTCTCTCTCTCTCTCGGCTCAATTTCTTAGATGTTAGAGTTTGGTTCAACAATTAAACGTTCATTCTAAGATTGCAAATCAAAATGATTGTTGATTCCCGGAGATTTTAACTTTAACTTCTTCATCGGAGTTGATTTCAATAAAGGAATGCCCTTTAACGCCAGTGCCACCAAGCATCTCAGCTCAAGGCTCTCTCCAAACCCATGTAAGTTTTTCTGCCACTTCAACCTTATTCCCCGTTGCTTTTCATTACTTCCCAAGCCTTCGGAACCCGAGCACGAGCCTGAAAAGGACCAAACTTTAATTCAAGATTCCCCTAAATCAGATTGTTATGGAACTAGAAGAGAACAACCCCCAATTGCTGATAAGCTCTTTAAACTTGCCCCGAAATCGGGCTCTTACAAACTGGGTGACTCCACGTTTTATTCTCTTATCGAGAATTATGCCAATTCCGGAGACTTCGGGTCTCTGGAGAAGGTTTTTGATAGGATGAAACGAGAAAAAAGAGTGTTTGTGGAGAAGAGTTTTATTCTAGTGTTTAGGGCTTATGGGAAAGCACGTTTGCCTGATAAAGCTGTTGAACTTTTTGAAAGGATGGTGGATGAATTTCAGTGTAGACGAACTGTTAGGTCGTTTAATTCGGTTCTTAATGTGATTATACAATCAGGTTTATATCACCTAGCATTGAAGTTTTATTCCGATGTTGTTGATAGGAGGGGCGTCGAGCCAAATGTATTGACTTTTAACCTGATTGTTAAAGCAATGTGTAAGGTAGGGATGGTAGATAGAGCAGTGGAGGTGTTTAGGGAAATGCCGGAGTGGGAATGCAAGGCGGATGTGTATACGTATTGCACATTGATGGATGGGTTGTGTAAGGACAATAGGATAGATGAGGCCGTGACTTTGTTGGATGAAATGCAGATAGAGGGATGTTTTCCTATTCCGGTGACTTTTAATGTTTTGATTAATGGGCTTTGCAAGAAGGGCGATTTGGGCCGAGCTGCAAAGCTTGTAGAAAATATGTTTCTTAAAGGTTGTGTTCCTAATGAAGTGACTTATAACACGCTTATTCATGGTCTGTGTCTTAAAGGGAAGTTGGATAAGGCGATTAGTTTGTTGCATAGAATGGTATCGAATAAACATGTTCCTAATGATATAACGTATGGAACTATCATCAACGGTCTTGTCAAGCAAGGAAGAGCAGTTGATGGCGCGTGTATATTTAGGGCAATGGAGGAAAGAGGACATCGAGCAAATGAATATGTTTACTCTTCACTAATTAGCGGGTTGTTCAAGGAGGGAAAATCCGAGGAGGCGCTAAAATTGTGGAATGAAATGATAGAGAAGGGAAGCAAGCCAAATACAATTGTGTATTCTGCTCTTATAGATGGGTTGTGTCGGGAAGGTAGGCCTAATGAAGCCCAGGAGATTCTATCGCAGATGATTAATATGGATTGCACTCCAAATGCTTGGACTTTCAGCTCTCTGATGAAGGGTTTTTTTAAAATCGGTAAAAGCAATGAGGCAATACTGGTGTGGAAAGATATGGTAGATCAGAATATTTTACCTAACGAAGTTTGCTATAGTGTACTCATCCATGGACTATGTGGAGACGGGAAACTGAAAGAGGCTATGATGGTGTGGAAGCAAATGATTACTAATGGTTGGAACCCCGACGTTGTGGCATACACTTCAATGATTTATGGCCTCTGCAATGCTGGGTCAGTGGAACAGGGACTAAAATTTTTCCATGAGATGTTATGTAAGGAATCTAATAGTCAACCCGATGTAATAACGTATAACATACTTTTTAATGCTTTGTGCAAGCAGGATAGGATTTCCCGTGCCATAGATCTTTTAAATAACATGCTAGATCAAGGCTGTGACCCCGATTTGGTTACATGTAACATTTTCTTGACAATTTTGAACGAGAAGATGAACCCACCCCAAAGTGGGGGAGAGTTTTTGGATGAGCTAGTGCTACGACTGCACAAGCGACAGAGAATTCTTGGAGCATCAAATATTATCGAAGTGATGCTTCGGAAAGCTTTGTACCCTAAATTATCAACTTTGGAAAAAATTGTCCGAGAGCTGTGCAAACCTAAGAAGGTTCAAGTTGCCATCAACAAGTGTTGGAATGACCTGTTCCTGTGACTCTATAGGTGAGATGACTTACTTTTTGGCAACTTTTATTTCTTTGTGTTATTTTCTTTTCATTGATAGCTGCAGGATTCCATTTCCTTGTGCTGACTTTTATGAAAATTAAATTGCTGAGAAAGAACGCTTGAATTTCAAAATGCTTAACAGTAAAACAGCATCTAGAAAGAAGTAATTCCTGCCTTAATTGTAATTTGGTTTGCATCAAGAAGGCGAAACTGTAATTTCACTCATCATTTCTGTTAATTCCATTCGAGAGAAGTAAATTTTGAAATTTGAATTTGACCCCACTAATTGTCTTGTTTTTTTAATTAGTAAATTTTGAATGCTTCTTGAACATCTAGTCAGTCTTGCCTAAGATGGTTAATGATTTATTTGTAGGAATCTAGGATCCAACAATTGGGCAAAACTTGTTAAATATATAAGTTTAGAAATTTTTTTGTAGTATAGTATTTCAAAAAATGTCATTTTTTACTCTCTGATATTTTTCCTTGCAAAATGAGAAAAATAACTACAGTATATCAAAATCAAGACTCAAGAATTTATCTTTTGAAGGGAAAAAAAGCACTTTGAACCTCGAAGTAGCAATTTGTAAACCCAGTTTCTTTGTGATATAGGCCTTGTTTGCTAAACAACTAAAGTAAGTGTTTGGTAATTAGCTTTTTGTCTTAGCTTTGGGATCCAAGCTTCTTCCTCAGTTCTACCCCGATGAGGAGCGCCTATATCTTAGAAAAGAGGGGTGTGGGTGGCGGTGGCTACGGCAAGCGGGTGCGCTGCTAACAAGGTTGGTTTCTTGATCTGGGTTTGTATTTATTTTCAGTCTTGTTTTTCCACTTCCATCTATTTGATGATGCTTTGATTTCTTCCTGCGTGCTGGTTGTTATAGGCTTATAGCTAGCGTAATCCTGGGTTCGTTAATAGAATATTACTCTTTCAACATTTAGTTGCTAAATGAGTTGTTATTTGGCAAGATATATGTACTAACCTGTATGCATGAATCCGTGCAGCCTACATAGACGAGCTGATATGGGTTATATTTGTGTGACATAACAAGGTAATATACAAAGACAGTAAGAGCTAAATTGAGTTGTTGCTGTTTTTTTTTTTTTTTTTTGGTTGATTTTGAGTTCAAATCATTCTCATTTTCACTATGGTTTTTATTTCTTACAACTGTTGAAATATTAATTATTTTATAATATCTTTAAGTCTGAAGACGCCAAAAATGATGATGATGCAGAGAAACTATGTGTCTGGTCAGTTTGTTGAGCATTACCTAATCAAATCTATTTATATCTTGATCTTTTCTGGAAGGAAGTAAAGGACTGCATTCTTAAAGGACAGAAAAGTGAAAGCTGCTGTCGGGTTTCGAAATGTTATTAATCAATCTCCTTTCCAGTTTCCTGTGAGAAGAAACTGGTTGCTTTGCTGGTCACAACTGCTTTCTTGGTAAAATGATCAAGTTATTTCATTTTTGGCACCAAACATGATGCATATTTGCTCAAGCATGCAGTCATCTGGGACTGAGTTGATTCCAAGATGCATTCACTCCTGCTAAAACATAACGTTGTTCAGTTCTGTTGTGGGTGGGGGCTTACTTAGGGCTTTCCAGCTAACCTAAAACCAACTGACATTAGAGAATGCATATCTGTAGGGGAGTGATTTGCGTCCCTCGAGAACTCTGGAGGGGAGGGTGCTGCAAAGAGTGAACTATGGAATGGAAGTATACACGCAAAGATGCACTTCTGTTCACCCCTTTCAAAAGTCTTATTTGCAGATTAGGCCTAAACCAAAACCAGAAGGGTTAGTGAAGTTTCAAAGGCTAATACAGAAGAAGAGGAAATGATAGAAGAAGAAAGATGAAACAGAGAATGGATTATTTATAGTTTTATACAGTGTATATTACTATTTTAGTCACTTTTGATTTTACCCATTAACCACCAACTCTAACAAGTTGATTTTACCAACAATTAATATAATTCACTAATATGCTAATAGTTAAAAACAACCATTTATGATAGATTATGTCTTTAAGAATTGGTACTCAAAAAAAAAAATGTCTTTAAGAATTGTGTATGCATGCACGTGCAAAACTATTCTACTTGAAGTTACATAACCTTTTTTTTTTTTTTTTTCTTTCTTTCAGTATTCACTATTAGATTAGAGTGTGCACTGTGCAGGCAGATTCATGATATTGTAAGATATAATGCCTTATGCTGTTTCTCTATTTTTATGTCAAAGACCAACTTGTTGATCTGCAGTAACTTTGTATAACAGGTATGCTGAAATTAGAGGATTTATTCACTAATAAATTAAGAATGTAAATGTTATTGGCTTAGTACAAAAACATCATAAAATGGTTTTTTATTCAGACAACTTTTATAGGGCGTTTGGTTGGTAGGAAGGAATTAGGGGGGGAAGAATTGTAATTTAGTGGAATTACAATTCAACAAATAAATAGGAATTGAAATTACAGTGTTTGATAACAGAATGATAAAAATGCTATTATGTAATGTAGTAGTATTACCAACTTTAAGGGATTTATTACACTTGGCATTGTCTGTCTGTAAGAGGCAAAAAGAAAACGCCAAGTGGAAGTAATTACCAACTTTAAGGGATTTAATCATGTTCTTCAAACTGTTTTGGGTTGTGGGGATTGGGCACACATGGCTCAGAAGTTTCTTGTTAACCTGGGGTTATTCTCCGTCCTCCCTTTCCAACTCTTTCGCATTAAAACCAAAACAGTTCTCGCCTTAGGGTGCATTGAAAATTTTTCCCTTGCTCAGGAAAGTTCCCAAGAGGTCATGTATGCTTGAGGTCGGTCTATGTCCAAGATTTCCAAGCTTTGATCATCTTCTTCCCCAGATATTTGGCGCCGTGAACAGCACCAGCAGTTAGCAAACCTGCAACTGCCTGCCTTGCACTTGAAACCATAACCTTTCGCCTAAGAAGCTTACTCATGGATTTTGCAGCCTGTTCTTTTGAACCAATAATCATGTCCTGTCTAATTTTTCCTGCAACAATAGACACAAGGATATTAAAGGACTTGTTTCAGAAGGAATACTCAGTAAAACTAGCAAAGCTTTAAAAATTATTTTTAAAAAAATGTTAATTTACTGATCAAATTGAAACGCATACCACTGTAATCCAATTGTTTCGTCTCACCACGGTTTGTATCCATTTTGCTTCTAATAGGCAGAGGAAGATGTGATGCAAAGAAAGTGGCTGCAGATAATCCACAATCCTGGTTTAACATGCTAAGACACATCAACCTCTTTTATGCAAGCAAACTTTGATTGCAGACATGCATGCATTCAAGAACCCGCATTTTAGTATGTGGACTGTTGTTTGTTGGTTGCACCAACGAAATTTAGCTTATACATCACATGCTACCACAATAATTTCAATAGATGAAAAACTATAGTTGCACTAGATTTTACAATAATTCAATAGTAAACAAATATTAGCAGGACACCCCAACCCAATGAACAATAAAAAGATGAAATAAATTCAGAAGCTTGAGAATTGTGGAGAGACCTGAGTTATATTTACTTGCTTGTCACCAGTTGATGAAAATCTCAGCAAGCCATTGGCAGCATATTCATCTAGAAAGGGTCTATAAATTCTTTGGAACAAGTGAAATTGTCCTTGTACAATATTTTTTACCTATAGAATATGGTAATTAAAGAAATTTTATGTTAATAGCATAACAAAGTTGATGTATCAGTTAGATATAATAATAATCTAATAAATTAAATGTTGAATATTAGTTTTACTAAAAGGAAACAAGTACAAGAAGCAATCAAGGAGTTTAATCTTTCACTATAATTGCTTGAAAGCTAATAAAACTGTTTTGGTAGCAGAACTTGGAATTATGACTTATGAGCACTATAAGAGATTGGCACGACAATGTTGAAAGACACAAGGCCTCCATCCAAAAATAATTTCTAATTGACTAATTCTCCTTTCCAGGTATAGATTTTGTTGTAGCTCAACTTGTTTTTCCAGTCATAGCAGATATTTATTCTTCCAGTGTTATAGCAAGAGTGTGAGGTAGAAATGAGAGAGGAGAGAGATCACAAAGAATCAAATCTGACCAAAAAGAATAAGGGCCGCAATACCAAATGTTGAATAGTAGTTTTATTTATCTCCCAATAGCTTCACATGATAATACAGTTAAATTTTAATTTATTTGATAGGCCTGGTGATGTGATACATATATGCCTAGTGTAAACTACACCCTCTTATTCTGGAACTTACATGTCAGGTAATACTCAAAAAGTACTCTTCTTTCAACAGAAATCTAAAACCTCTCTAATCAACCATACCTTATTTTTGTCCTCCGCAAAAAGCATCCGTAAGTCACCCATGTATGACAGGCTACATATTTTGGCATATAAATCTTCCTGCATGAGCACCAGACTTAAGTGACATTTTTGGTATGCATCAAGGTTTTGGGAATTATTATAATGGCTAACCTCACTGAATTCAGACGGCAAAAGGAGGAGAGCAGCAGATGCAGCAGCTCTCAAATTGACAGCATTTTCATTTTCAACATTCAAATTATCCACAATAATATTAACCTGAGATGAAAATTTCAACTGTCAGTATTAACACTGACCAACAATCAACTAGATATATTTAGCATTCCAGAAGAAGGTAGCAGAGACGAGCTGGTTTCACAGGCAAGAACCTAAAGCAATTCTATGTTTCCAGAATTATAAAACAAAAATACGAGTAAAAGATCAAATTCATGTGATATGACATCACTAGCCACCAAAATTAAAATCAAGAATCACTATAAGGCATTTAGTTATTTTTAACCTTACACTTTTCCTTAGCAAAGCTTAGCTAACACTTCTTATCATTGGAAATTCACAGATATACTCCAAAAAAGAAGAGAAAAACACTAAAAGGCCTAAATAATCTCAGCCTTCCCCTGATGTGCCCATATTCGCATTTGCATCTGATTGTTCTGCCAGTGTCTAGGTTAGGAAAACTATAGTTAATAGTTCTGCAAACTTTATGTTACACAGTCCCATAAATTTGGTGCATGTATTTGGGATGGGACCATGACTATGGAAGAAAAGAAAATCTCACATGTAAGTAAGGTAAGAATAGCATTCTTCAAAGAGGCATACAGGTTTCTGCAAACGACCACTCATGTAGAACCTCTCCCATCCTTGAATATCCTCAATCAAGTCATGCACTTGAACAACTCCATACTTGAACATCTGCCAAAGGTACAATACAAGATTTCTAATGAGCAATTCAAATATGCGCCTTACCAGTTATCACAAATACTCATTACCTTGTTATTCCAAGAAACAAAGGGGTTGAAGTGTATACCAACACCAATATTATTTGCAATACCATTAATCTGGTGAGAGGCACAATGAATTATTTATATTAATTAGAATTTATATATAATTTGAGAGTAAAAGAAACTAAAGAGATGTCAAGACCAAGAGGTTACCAGCCTACCTCCACCAATGCGAATAAGCCATGATGCATAGTGATCACTGTTCGTCTTTAAATTCTACTTGAGAGAGAGAGGGAGAGAGCATTTAAATGACAAGGAGAAAGGGGAAAAAATAAAGAAAACAAACATCAAACGCAATGAAAGTGAAATTGAAGAAATACCTCAGTATGCCATTGTATAGGATCAGCTACACCAAGAATGTAATCTACCATGGATTTCTACAAAATAAGAGCGAACCATGTAAGCACCACAAATAACTAATTCCACAAGTGCAGTTATGTAACAGCATGGAAGACTGCAAAACAAGCAGCACGGTATATAGCAGCGAGCAAATTTATTAAAGAACTTATATGGAAAATGGAGCAAAAATATTATTACCAACTATAATCAGCAGCAATGTAACAAGAAAGTATATATGTAGTTCAAGACACAATTAATTTATAACTTTTTTTAAAAAAAGGAAAAAATAGATAGTGTAGGTAATAAAACCTGAGCTTTATTGTTTGGATGAAGAGTGGAGCCATAAACACAGCAGAATTCAACTGGTGGTAGAATTTTAAGCAAACTTCCAAGCTCTGCCTTCCCCTCATTCTCCATTTTGTTCGTACTATGCAGTAGTAGTACAAATGTGAATGCATCAAAATTAAAATGTAAAATGAAACAAAATTAATTAAATTACAAGAAATCAAATTGAAACCTTTCTCTGCTACACTGGTCGGAGTGGTATAAGTACGTATTTATATATTTGCCACAGCATATCTTTTAGTTAAACCAGAGGTCTGGTTAAACACTTAAACATACAAATATGACTGGTTTCCACTATCAAGTGCAATTGTTTACACAATTATACTGGTTAAACACTTAAACATACAATTTTCTCATAATTACAGACTCCATAATTTCCAAAATTTACAGACTCCATAATTAATTTTCTCAAACACAATAACTCCTTTGGTTCTTTCTCAAAAATTTACATACAATAGTAATGAACAATTAAAGAAATTTTAAAAATTCCAAACACAATTTTAATTTTAATACGTAAAAAAATTACCTTGAGCAGAGGAGTTAGGGCAGAGGGCTGAGGTGAGGACTGAGGAGTGACTGAGCGTGGGCGGAGGGCGTGAGGGAATGACCGCTTGACCGGAGTATCTGAGGACTGGAGTAGAGATCGGAGAAGGCGAGATGCTGAGAAGGGACTAGGGATTCATGGTAGGGGCTTTACTTAGTTTTCGTGTATTTTTTTTACCATAGTTAACTTATCATTCAATTTTAACATATTTGATCACTATTAATCGATAAATTATGTTATATGAACCATGTCCATGTTTATGTTAACAATTTTGAAACTTTATGTTCATAATTTTAAAACTCTATTTTGTACAATTTTAAAACTTTATATTCACAATTTTAGATCTTAATATACAAAATTACAGTACTCAATATTCACAATTTTAAAACTCTATATTTAGATGTTATCACGATCTACTAAATCTCATTTAAGTTGATTATATATGTATAAGGATGAAGGAATACGTGATAATTACTTAAACAAATTACCAAATAAATTTTGGTATTACTTTTCTTTCCCTTAGTAAATATAATTCACATTTGTCATTTTCATATTGAGTTTTAGATAATGTAAATAAAGATCTGCAAATTTATTACCATCATAATTAATTATTTCAAATTGTAATTCTATTTTTAATATATCAATTAATAATCCTTTGTTCTAAATCTGTTATATACGGAGTATTATTTCTTGTTTAATTTTACTTCAACCTTTCATTAGGTAAATAACGACAATACAATTGTCTAAATATGTTTTGCTCCACCAATTGATCTTGTACCAACTTCAAAAATTGGATTAGTAAATTCTTCCTTTTCTACTTCTTCAATTGAGAACTCAGTCATAAATATCTCAAGAAACAAATATACAACTTGATTATATAAATGAATATGTAGAAAATGCCCAATATAGCTTGGCATAATTTAAAGGTCCACGAGAAACTGATGAGAAAGAATATTAGAATGTCAGAATTTACAACACAATGGAGAAATTATTCTCTACTTCACTTGATGCAATTCCATTTCATTTACAACAAAGCATACACTATCTATGCATTTACTCCAAACATCATGTTGCTACATCCGCAACAAAGACGCTCTGTTGGGCGGGCTCTTCCTTTCTACCGACTAGCCTCGAAAAAACACGAGAATACCACTAATTGTACAAAGGGTGCTCTTTTTCCTAACCTTGAAGTGAAGAATACAATGTTAATTGCACAATGAGCTATGGTGAACCCAGAGCAGAGAGCATACTCTTCCGAGTTCAGAAACTGGAAATAACATTTAATATCAGCGATGATGAGTGGCTGGCCGGGGCTTTGGTGGTAGGTATAAAGTATCACCGCACTCAATTGGAGTATGCATAAGTGGATTCCATCTGTCAAACACCAGTCGGCCACCCCTGCCTATTCGTCCACGGAAATTAAATGGGCGTCCTGATATGACATTGGCCATTGATGAATCTGTTGGTGGCATAATGCCTGCAGCTGCCAGTTTCTCGGGATCCAGAGGTTTCGTGAACAGCAGAACTGGCTCATTAGGATCCTGCATTTACCATGTTATCAGAAATGGTAGGGTTCCATAATGTGTTTCTCTAACGCAGTGCACCTATTTCAGAAATGAAGAAACCTTAATTCCATATCCCCTATTCAACATCTAGTTACCTATATGTATATATGCATCCACATTCCCTTGTTAAAGTAAAACCAACAAGGCGAAAAAATTTCTATGCACGACGACTATACCCAGGGAGGGGAAATGGAAAGGAGCAAGTTATAAGAGGAGCAAGCAAGCACCAATTTTTGGAGCCATCCAGATGGGGTCTGACGTCGTTTGAACTCCCGTCTTATGCTTCCAGTGGAAACTGCCACCATTTTTGAGTCTGCGAATGGCATAGATTGTACCATAGAAGGCCGAACATGTTGACGGCTAGCAGCAACACCATCCGAGTCAACAAACTCATCCTCACTTGAACCAACCTTGCTAGGAAAGGAATGAAATCCTGGTAGGGCCAAGCTATCTTCAAGAAGCTCAGTTTCATTCTGTATACAACAATGAACAATCAATTAGTAAACTATTCAAAAGCCAGTTATATCAATGGATCATTTACTTAGAAGAAATTCTCACATTGTGAGACAAATAAAATCTCCAACTAGTAAAACGCAAAGGAATATTATTGTATAAATCCAGCATCAGGTAATGCCACAAATTCTAGAATTTCAGATATAGCTATAGTTTATTTTCAAGGTGACAGGAATGGTAGATGATACATTGTGGGCATTGTTTCCCACCAACAATATATTTAAATACATGCCTCAAGAAGAAACTAAATAAACTTTCAGATACAAGAAACTTTTCACTGCCAGCTAAATGCTCTACTTAAAGCACTGGAAAGGATGATAGTCAAGCCAAGAAAACAAGCCACTTACCCTAACAGAAAGAATCCACAAGTAATAAGCAGAGAGCAGTACTAATTGCAG
Organism: Ipomoea triloba; assembly: GCF_003576645.1. Lineage (NCBI taxonomy): Eukaryota > Viridiplantae > Streptophyta > Magnoliopsida > Solanales > Convolvulaceae > Ipomoea > Ipomoea triloba. The sequence goes on along the minus strand of NC_044923.1, from coordinate 6,592,107 downwards.
AAACAGCTACTTAATAAATGGGATTGAATTCATTTCTCAATGATCATATTATACAGTTTACCTTCATTTCATGCTGTAAATGTAAAACAGGAATAATGTAAAAAACCAGATGAAGCCTCCACCATACCTTATGTTTCATTTGAAGTCTCTGAAGGCTAATTTCACTCTCCATAACTTCCCTCTTTTTCTCTTCTCTCTGCACACAAATCACGTAAAATGTTTAAGCATAGCTATTGGATGTAGACATATATTGTAACAAAACAGAGAACACAGTTTGTTTTACCTTTTTCCCCCTTTTTTTTGGGGTTAAGTTAAATTGTAACACAGTTTATCTGAGATTTCTCTTTCTAACAATTAAGAAAAACTTGCCTTGACAAGAGCCTCAAGAATGGTCTTTGCTTGTTCAAGGTTGCGTCTAACCTGAAGATGGAAGTAGCGAATTCATTAATTTCAAATAGTAAATATAACAGATGAGGCAGGTAATACTTATGCATAACTATGTAAAATACAGTATAGCTCTACATTATTGACTATGTCAGTACTGTTTGAAAACTTCCATTGAAACCCCCAACCAACCTACAATGCCAAAGAAAATAAATGGCAGAAATTTGGTAGATGAGAGGATGACGACTTGCCAAAAGTCTCTAATCTTACACCCATCAACCAGTTGTTAGCCACCTAAGGAACACCATCCAAGATCTGAACCAATACTGACAATTGGCAGGAACACCTCAATCTCTTACTGTCACCTATTGAAGCACATTGGATGGCTCTAAAGCATACCTTATGCCCTAATGGAGTTATGGTATGTCCATCAAACAATGGATTGTAGGTTGCATCTGTCAAAATGTTCCTCAATTGACTCAGACTAGATAGACTGCTAATGACAGCAAATCTATGAGTGACCTCACTGTTTACATCAGGTCCAATTTGATAACATGGGTTTGCAAAAAAACAACATATAGTATCTTGTGCCTCAACTGTACGAGTACAAGACTATAGCTTATGTTGCCACTAAAGTATCATGTGTTGTGCCATCTCCTAACAACACATACATCTACAAAGAAAGGCATCAGCAGCGGCATCGACCATTATAAATGATAACCAATATGATTAGTTGGGCATAAGAGGTTGAATTAGATAACATTTCTAGGAGTGCAAATGAAGGCAAGAAACATGACTAGGTGAATGATAATTGGAAGGGTTGTCTGCTTGTGAGCAATATGATCATGCAGAAACAACATAAATGAAGAGCGTCTGGAATTTGACCAAGTGCAGTTTGAGGCATCAAATGAACAATCATGCAATGAAGGGAAAGAACACAAAAGTAGTATAAACCTTGTTGGTTTTGATATTGACTAAGATGTAATATCAAGTGAAAGAAGGGAGACCAAAACCACAAACTGATAAGATACATAAGCTCACCTGGCGAAGCTTTTCAAATGATTGAACATTGTTTTCCCTCCTTTGCATCTGGGGAAAGTAAGCAAAATACAAACACCATCAGTAAAACAGTAACACCTCAGAATTTTAAAATTAAAGCAGCAGAAAACTCGCAACAAAGAAATAAGACAATGCCATTCAAGTCACATACCCTTCTTGTGTGGAGTCTGTGAGCCTTTTCCCTTGGCCTAAATACATTATATGGGTTGGTATCATTAACTGGTGGAGGAGGCTGCAAAAATAGTTGTAAGTACTAAGTTGTCAGTAGACAATCAGATTTGGTTAAAGAAAAAATTCAAGTAAAAACAGGAAGCCTAATAATATAATTATATGAACTGCAACAACAATTTAATAACTAATATTGGGTTCATCAAAATGACCTGCAAGCGCCGAAGAATGGGCTTCTGCCAATGTTCCCGCTGATGGACAACAAAATGGAAAAGCCAAAAAAGGAGATTAATGCATTAGAATTCATCTTTTAAAATGGATAAAAAGAAAATGGAAACAAATCTTAATGTGGATTTTATAAACTCTGAGCAGAAATATAACTTCGATATCATCTGCACACTAAGCACTAGTCCATATTGAGAATGATGAAAAAAAATCTTAATTCTGATTTTATGCTCTCAATGAGCAGAAATATAACTTCAATATCATCTATTTGTCAAGCACAGGTACATTTTGAGGATGATGAGTATACAAATAGATCGTCACACAATGATAGAAATTAAAGAGACAAAATAGAAAAGAATCCTACAACAATTTTTATGAACTCTATGACCGCATATATAACTTCCATTTCATCTACTCATCAGTCATCAAGCACTACTTCGTCCCAACATAAAAAATTTTGTTACAAGCTTCTAAAGGAACAGACAACTACTGAAGTGGGTGCACAACCCAATATATACAAAGAAACTGCTGTCTCCGATAACTATATATCATCCCCACACAAAAATTGGGGATCTTTATATCCCAAAAGAAAGACCCTGTCACCCATACTTGTTCACATGAAAGGATAAAAATAAAATAAATGAGTTAAAGAAAAACTAATGAGTTCAAAAGAAAAAAGCCCAGATACTTCAAAATCCATGAAGAATTTCAAGAACACTCTTCTTGTAATCAATTCAATGCACAGCTGATTTCATTAAAAAGCTCACTGTGCACCAGCCTGGTGCTTCCTATTTGTTAAAAGGATAGAAAAATGGTCAATGAGTCAATCCTGGGCAATTGATAGAAATTTGATGGGATATAAGAGATGTTAGCCAGCAGTTATGTTTTCAGTGAAATTATAAAAATAATAATGGTAATCGAAAGCCTGTATAGTATGAAATATAAAATTCATTGGATTATGAAACTCTAATGCCGCAGAATTCATACCTTATCTTTCCAGTAGCTATATATAGACTGAAAAACTCCATATGTTGTGGAAATAGATTGCAAAGCCTAGCATTTAAATAAATAAAGACAAACTATAAGATCAGTTACAAATAAGTTTCCTTCTAGAATCATTAAGGAAAATGAAAATTAATTGGCAAGGGTGAAAGCTAATGCTAAGCAGGTGTCAAGAGACTAAGACGGAAACAGGTAAGCAACAGTCAACAGCTAATGCTAAAGAACTTGTCTAAAGATTGTACTGAAAAGTGAAAAAGGAATGCCAAAAAAAAGACTTTCAGCAAGCGTGTCCAGACTACTGTAGGAGATAAGTTAACCAATGAACAAGTATTTCTTAAGTATATTAAGTTGCAGATTAGTCTTATAGCTAATTTCAAAAGGGTGATTTGACATTTAACTAGATACAAGTGACTAAACTAGATATCAACAAATAAGATTTTCACCTCAACAGCAGCATCAAAACTGAGAAGCACAGGGATATGTGATACAAGAGTTGGAGTAATTACTCCTGCTCTTTCCCGAGACTTGTGATCTAAAACTTCCAATTTATACAGGATTGTCTCAAATCTGAATCCAGAAACAAGTGACAATAGGATAAGTTTTGGAAGAAACTACGCATACCCAAAGCAACAGTATTCAAATTAAGAGGAGAACACATACAGAAACAGGAACACACACACACAAAGCAACCAAATTGTGAATATGAAAACAAAAGAATTTATTTGTTGCAAGGCATACAAGGCTCAAACACTTTATCAGAAAGACATCCCTTATTGGTTTGTGGCAAGATATAGGTCCAGTAAAGAGGAACTACTACCTAAATCAAAGTTTTCTTTCTGTTTTTTTTTTTTTTTTTTTTTTTAAAAAAAAAAAAAAACAAAAAAAAAATTTTTTTTTTTTTTTGGTTTTTTTTTTAAAAAAAAAAAAAAACAAAAAAAAAATTTTTTTTTTTTTTTGGTTTTTTTTTTAAAAAAAAAAAAAAACAAAAAAAAAATTTTTTTTTTTTTTTGGTTTTTTTTTTAAAAAAAAAAAAAAACAAAAAAAAAATTTTTTTTTTTTTTTGGTTTTTTTTTTAAAAAAAAAAAAAAACAAAAAAAAAATTTTTTTTTTTTTTTGGTTTTTTTTTTAAAAAAAAAAAAAAACAAAAAAAAAATTTTTTTTTTTTTTTGGTTTTTTTTTTAAAAAAAAAAAAAAACAAAAAAAAAATTTTTTTTTTTTTTTGGTTTTTTTTTTAAAAAAAAAAAAAAACAAAAAAAAAATTTTTTTTTTTTTTTGGTTTTTTTTTTAAAAAAAAAAAAAAACAAAAAAAAAATTTTTTTTTTTTTTTGGTTTTTTTTTTAAAAAAAAAAAAAAACAAAAAAAAAATTTTTTTTTTTTTTTGGTTTTTTTTTTAAAAAAAAAAAAAAACAAAAAAAAAATTTTTTTTTTTTTTTGGTTTTTTTTTTAAAAAAAAAAAAAAACAAAAAAAAAATTTTTTTTTTTTTTTGGTTTTTTTTTTAAAAAAAAAAAAAAACAAAAAAAAAATTTTTTTTTTTTTTTGGTTTTTTTTTTAAAAAAAAAAAAAAACAAAAAAAAAATTTTTTTTTTTTTTTTTTTTTTTTAATAGAAAAACCTAAATCAAAGATGAAAGCAAAAAGTTGTGTGACAGTTGATTAACAAGATAGTCAAGGCAGTATCCCCTAATACACAATTCAAGGAATTAACCAAAATCCAAAATCAGCAAGGACCCTGCTGTTAGAATATAAGTCAAGTTGCTGCATGCACAAGGTCAGCTTAATGGATCCAGCATTTGCTCTGCCCCCATAAAAAATAAAAAATACATGATCTTAACAGTGAGGAGCCACATTAAATTGAGTGATGCCCTTTGAAAAATCTTAAAGACAGCCATAAATTAGATAGGTATTCCATGCTTTCAAAAAAAAAGATAGGTATTCCATTTGCACCCCTAACTAAAAGTTATCTTGGTCATTAAAAATAAAGAATGTAGTAATAAAATGTTGGACAGAGAAGTTTAAGGTTCAGGTACAACAATAACCCATAACCATATGACCTGGTTCTAATCCTCGTCAAATGCTTAATGTTAGTTGGAACAAGGAAAGGGGAAGAGCTCCAGCATCTAAAAGTTAGGCATTCAGAAACCCCTTGATAGAATAATGTCTAGGCGGCTCATTTGTTACGATTGCCAAAGTAGGGTAGTATTTAGTTTTTAGGCTCAACATTATATCAGGGTTCCTATTCTCAAACAAGATAATTTCTCCCATCATCAATACCAATGCCCATAGTATGGGCTATCCAGTTCATGAAAAAATCCCAATATTTATAATTGCACTAGGGATTGTCAGATGGTATACATCTTCCTTTCCCATCCTGCATGATGTAGGACCCCATCTTTATGATATGTTTTAGTATCATGTAGATATTGAGTTAGCATTTACAAACAGAAGCAAAGGCACAACATTAAACAACAGATGAAAGCTACAATAACATGTGATATGTGATCAAAGAATCACATTATTCACATGCGAACTACAATAGCAATAAGTGTAACATGAGCTACATAGATGAACATAAGCAGTCAAGGAGGTTATTACTTTTCAGCAGGAAGGATCTTTCTTTCTCTATTGAACTCATGAAGCCAATCTTCGTCTTCATTGTCAAGATCATACTCCACAAACTCTCCAATTTCAGCCCGAGCTATAATCATTTCAAAATAATTCATTAAATTACTAGCAACTGAGAACGCTAATAACTATCAAAGTTGTGTGTATTCTACAAACCTCCCCTTGCATGTATATATGACGTTGGCTGACTGAAAGTGCGTGAATAGTCTCTTTCATATGTATCTACAATTACAAACTCTGGAGTAGGAATTTCAGAAGCCAATTTCTTTGCAGAAACTTGCTGCACCTAAAGCACGAAAATTATTTCAGCAGTCAGTTTTGGCTCAAATGTACACTAACAACATAGCAACTACACGAAGACGCATTTATCGTGCCATTAGTTCATCCACGCAAAAGCTAAACAAAAACGTATAACACAAGACAAAATTGGACTAGCAAAACTAATGTTCTGTAAAGGGAATCCACCTCAGTGTCTGTAGCTTCGGCTTGCAGCCGGAGAATTTGGGAGTTGCGGGTATTGGTAGGTGTGTCAATATCATCCTCGAAATCCTTGACAGATTTTACAATGGNTTTTTTTTTTTTTTTTTTTTTTTTTAATAGAAAAACCTAAATCAAAGATGAAAGCAAAAAGTTGTGTGACAGTTGATTAACAAGATAGTCAAGGCAGTATCCCCTAATACACAATTCAAGGAATTAACCAAAATCCAAAATCAGCAAGGACCCTGCTGTTAGAATATAAGTCAAGTTGCTGCATGCACAAGGTCAGCTTAATGGATCCAGCATTTGCTCTGCCCCCATAAAAAATAAAAAATACATGATCTTAACAGTGAGGAGCCACATTAAATTGAGTGATGCCCTTTGAAAAATCTTAAAGACAGCCATAAATTAGATAGGTATTCCATGCTTTCAAAAAAAAAGATAGGTATTCCATTTGCACCCCTAACTAAAAGTTATCTTGGTCATTAAAAATAAAGAATGTAGTAATAAAATGTTGGACAGAGAAGTTTAAGGTTCAGGTACAACAATAACCCATAACCATATGACCTGGTTCTAATCCTCGTCAAATGCTTAATGTTAGTTGGAACAAGGAAAGGGGAAGAGCTCCAGCATCTAAAAGTTAGGCATTCAGAAACCCCTTGATAGAATAATGTCTAGGCGGCTCATTTGTTACGATTGCCAAAGTAGGGTAGTATTTAGTTTTTAGGCTCAACATTATATCAGGGTTCCTATTCTCAAACAAGATAATTTCTCCCATCATCAATACCAATGCCCATAGTATGGGCTATCCAGTTCATGAAAAAATCCCAATATTTATAATTGCACTAGGGATTGTCAGATGGTATACATCTTCCTTTCCCATCCTGCATGATGTAGGACCCCATCTTTATGATATGTTTTAGTATCATGTAGATATTGAGTTAGCATTTACAAACAGAAGCAAAGGCACAACATTAAACAACAGATGAAAGCTACAATAACATGTGATATGTGATCAAAGAATCACATTATTCACATGCGAACTACAATAGCAATAAGTGTAACATGAGCTACATAGATGAACATAAGCAGTCAAGGAGGTTATTACTTTTCAGCAGGAAGGATCTTTCTTTCTCTATTGAACTCATGAAGCCAATCTTCGTCTTCATTGTCAAGATCATACTCCACAAACTCTCCAATTTCAGCCCGAGCTATAATCATTTCAAAATAATTCATTAAATTACTAGCAACTGAGAACGCTAATAACTATCAAAGTTGTGTGTATTCTACAAACCTCCCCTTGCATGTATATATGACGTTGGCTGACTGAAAGTGCGTGAATAGTCTCTTTCATATGTATCTACAATTACAAACTCTGGAGTAGGAATTTCAGAAGCCAATTTCTTTGCAGAAACTTGCTGCACCTAAAGCACGAAAATTATTTCAGCAGTCAGTTTTGGCTCAAATGTACACTAACAACATAGCAACTACACGAAGACGCATTTATCGTGCCATTAGTTCATCCACGCAAAAGCTAAACAAAAACGTATAACACAAGACAAAATTGGACTAGCAAAACTAATGTTCTGTAAAGGGAATCCACCTCAGTGTCTGTAGCTTCGGCTTGCAGCCGGAGAATTTGGGAGTTGCGGGTATTGGTAGGTGTGTCAATATCATCCTCGAAATCCTTGACAGATTTTACAATGGGCAGCTTCTTGTTAAAGTCGAGGGGACGGGGTCTAATTGATAGTCTACTCATTTTAAGCTCACCCTGAGCTCAGCTCAGCTCATCTCCAAAAAAAATTTAAACCTAAATTCCCTTCCCTCTCAATCTCTCCCACTTGCCACTCTTCAGGCTGCAGAAACAAGCACCTAACACCGACAGCAGAGGAAAAACAGCAAAGGCCAGGCAAAAACGAATGAGAAAACAATTATAAACGAATGTTGAACAGCACAATTCGACTCGGCGGCATAGAAGCACGCAAAGTCCAAGCCTAGCAAGGGCGAGTCGACTCGCCCGAGCCAACCAGGGCTGCAGAAGAACGAAGGGGGTAAAATGGGAAAATTGAGGAGGGATTTTGAATTGAGGATACCCTTCGGCCTTAAGGGCTTCAACAATTTCCGTACAGTGGTTGGTGTTAGGGCAGAATAGGTCGGTTTTGGGCGAGGAATTGAAGTTAGGGTTTTCGCCGGAAGGAAGAGAGGGGGAAGTGCCGCCGTGAAAATTTGAGAGTTCGGGGAGGAGGGAAGGCGGGTAACGTAGTTTTGTGATACGGTTGCTCACTTGCTCTATTTTTATTAGTTGGGTTTCGGATCGGATCTGGGTGGGTTACTATTACCGTATCTAAAATGTAAAAAAAAAAAAAAAAAAAAAAAAAAAAAAAAAAAAAAAAAAAAAAAAAAAAAACTAGATGATAAATGAACTAGACCAAGGAGTGGACGATCCAATTATGCATATCAATTATGTTACAATTTTAAAAATGATTTATATTTTGTAACAATTGTAGGGGTTTATTCAATTTTGACTTTTGTAGACTGTAAAATGATGATTTTATTAAATTTTTATTAATTTTTATAGAATCGTTCAAAATATTTTAAAACTTTGTAAAACTCTATAAAAGTCTATATAAAAAATAATCGTAAACTTTTATCAACTTTTTTATTTTAAAAAGTCTACAAAAGTTATTGAAATTCTAAATGGGAGTTCTTTACATTTTTAGTCCAACGACTATAGTGGCACTTGTAGGATTGGTCCACGACTTTCAAACTTTGCAATTTTGGTCCATGACTATTGTTTTTTTTTTTGGCAAAAATGGTCCTCCTGGCGCCGGGAAACAAAAACCGGCGGATTTTCCGGCAATTTTTGGCTGAAAAAAATTCTCGTTTCAAGTAGGGTTAAAATTGATCATACTCCACTGTCCAGTACTTCAGTGATCCTCAATCCTCATCCAACATTGCAACCAATTTCCTAGTTCCTAGACTCCTAGTTGACTAGTTTTTATTATTCTTCTTCTTCCTGTTAACACTCAAAACTTAAGCAAAATTAGCAAAAACAACTTGAGCAATAGAAAATAAGTAAACATTAGATGATTAGACAATTATAAACTTGGCTCAGTAAGCTTTTTGTCCATATCAAAGTTAGGATTAAGGGCAAATTTCTACAACATCCCCATGAGGATTGAAATACATACCAACTTAATCCCTTATTTTTCAGATTATTGGTGGAAGCTTTCATCATAGCCTTAATAATACATTTATACATTAAATTAAAATGTCTCAAATACAGCCACCAGCAGTCCAACACACAATGATCAACTTTGCCAACTTACCAACAATGGCATGCAGCAACTAACAAGTTGCAAGTCATAATAGGTAGGGTTGTGCATAACCCGTCTGACCTGTTGGCCGAAACAGGCATATCCGAATCGAACCGAATCCAAATACACGTACCCGATCCGCTGAGTGAAATGCCGTCGGTTAATGATATTCGGGTGATGTAGGATATTTTAATATCCGACCCGCCCGAATAGTCGATTTGTTTTTTTTTTTTTTTTTTTTTTTTTTTTTTTTTTTTTTTTTTTCGGGCTTCGCAGGGCAGTGTTCAATACGACGTCATTTAATGCGTGTATATACATTTGTTGAATGAAGACTTAGTCTTCATTTCATTCAGTTGCGCAGTCGAGACTCGAGACCTAGGGTTTGCATTCTCTGAGTTCTCTCATCTCCTCTCTTCGTGAATCGCGACTTCGTTGTTCTCTCATCTCCTATCCCCGATTCTCTTAGAGATTGAGTTCTCTATGAGAGTCTGAGTTCTCTATGAGAATATGAGTTCTCTCTTCTTCTCTGGTTCTCCGATTCTGTAGTCTTTGTTTCGTGTTCTCTGAGTTTGAGGCAGATAGTCATCTGACTCCGTGATTCGTCTCTGATTTTCCGCCTCTCCGGTGGTCGTTCAGACTTGTAGTGGTGGAAGCCGTTGTGATTTTGCCTTAATTGGTTGGCAAGTTAAACTAAAATGCAAAACTAGTACGTATTGGTAATAGATTAATGTTTCTATAATTTTTCTTCCTGCCGGTTATCTCATATCATTGTTATTTAATTTCAAGTTGTTTTAAAGTTATCTTATTATTTGATCTCGTTTTTATCTTATTTTGATTACTTCAATTCATTTAGAGTGAATTTTATTTGATTAGTAAATTGCATTGTTACAATTCCCTGTGGGTTAGACCATTGCCTTCGCACGCTATTACTACATTGATTTGTGCACTTATAAGGACAATTAAGTGGAGAAGTATATCCACTCATCATAATTATGTATTATGTATTAATTAACCATAGTGGAGAAGTATATTATGTATTAATTAACTCTTAATTTCTTTGAATTCTCTTCTCCTTCCATCATCACTTGGACCAACCGGTAGAGACTAATCAGACTATATCCACTCAAAAAAAAAAATTTGTAAACCCACAAAAAAAAAAAAAAAAGGAGCAATCATCCAATAATGGAGTCCCCCCATTTTAGCTTATGGTTGTTCAATAATTCATTGGCCCTTGCCAGACTGCCACCCCTCTTTGCCTCTTCTGTTATTAGTGTGCATGAAGACAAAGCATTCAAATTTTTTGTTATTATTTCATCCAAAATATTCCCCCCTTTTTAGCTTATGGTTGTTCAATTCAATAATTCAATGGCCTCTGCCACCCCTCTTGGCCTCTTCTGTTTAGTTGTCTTTGGCTCCCATCTAGGGACTGCAACCATTGAACGTACCACCTTAACTTTGTTTAGGTTTGCTTAATGAAGGAGGGGTTAGTTGTAGATATAAACAAATCTTGTGCTGTCAATTTCGAATCAGCGCTATTTTTTTTAATTTTACTAGTTGCTAATTTGTGATAACATAATTTCTACTTAATATTTTCTGTTACAAATTTCTCGTATAAGAGTGTAACTTGGTGCCACCAAAACACAAGCTAAGGTCTATGCTTATTTAAATGAGTTCATTCTAATTGAATACTAAGTGATATATATAATGAAACTAATCATTATTCAATCTAAATTAATATAAACATAATCCGTAAGGTGAGATAGTCTCATTTATGAAAGAGTGGATGGTGAGTCAGCAATAGAATATTTGAATTGAGCATGCATATCAAGAGTAACAGATTACTATATATATATATATATATATATATATATATATATATATATATATATATATATATATATATATATATATAGAGAGAGAGAGAGAGAGAGAGAGAGAGAGTAGCAAATACATGCATTCTGTCAAAATCTTAGAACATTGCATGTTGATAGTTTAGTCATCCATCACTTCAGCAATAACTTATTGTATATATAAAGTAAAAATGGGTGAATTACATAATTTTTTTGAATTTAGATCTTTGGTTTTAAAGGTTTAAAAAAATTAGGTAATCAGTGGTTAACTTGAGCACTTTCATTCCTTATAAAAACTCCAGAATTTAAAACTTCATATATATATTATAGAAAAACCAATATGATTAACAGTTTCCAAACTAATTGTTTCCCATACAGTTCTACACATATTGGATATCTAACCATATTAGAGTGTGAATTGTGTGTTGTTCCGGACTGCCTGGGCAAAAAAAAAAAAAAAAAAACATAAAGAAAGCCTGTACCTCAGTTTCCGCATGATCCAACCCACACTCCAACGCAACATCCACCATTTCCCCCCTTAAATTTTGGGAATATCCCAACCATTGAAAAGAAATTTAAGTTGATCTCATTATCGTCGCCGTACTTTGGGCGTATTCTTGCCGTTCATCGGCAAGGTGGTTCCGGTGTTACGGCTGGAGAGCAGCCTCTTCTTCATCATTAAGGCCTTTGCAGCCGGGGTGATCCTGTCCATCGATGCTTTCGAGACCCTCACCAGTCACCAGCCCTTCCCTGCCCATGGGGCTTTTCCGGCCGGCAGGGTTGGTGAAGGTGTCAAAAGTTTCGGGCAAGACGTGGAAAAAGCCGGTGGACGAGATCACACTGGCGGCAAACGCCTTGATGATGAAGAACGTACAGGTTGCTCTCCCGCCACGAAACCACCTTGCCAATCAACGGAAAGAGATGCCCAAAGCTCCGGCGAGGAGGCCACCGTACGTGATCAAATCATCCGACTAGCTAACAAGATCAAGCCCACAAAAACTAAAAACTTGTTTGTTGCTAGAGGGAGATTTAATTGAAATTTTGTAAGAGAGAAAAAGAGAGTGGAGAAATATAATGGACGGGTATTAGAAGAAATGAAGAAGGGTGTATATATATAGCATTGTAATTCAAGTTGTTAAGATGAGTAGTAGTAGTATGGCGACAAGCAATGCTGTAAAACGGTAACATGCAATTTGTCCATCCACATTTTTGGAATATAATATATTTAAGATTTTAAAATTTGATTTCCAAACCAATAACATATTGAGTTCATCCAAAATTGAGTTTATATAATATTAATATTTTTTAGACTAATATTTAAAGTATTTTTGAATAAATGCGTTTGAGTGAAACGTATATATAATTTTCTTTGAAATTTTAATACTAAACTTATGTTAGGATATAACATAATTAAAAATATCTGAATTAATAATCTATTGAGTTTAAGGTCAGGCTAGATATCCTATATCTGTATCGGGGAGTAGCTGCTGATGTACCCTATGATTGGATAGATAAATGTTTCGATTTTTGCAATTATTGTCGCCAAATCTTACTAAATAATGAGCTAAAGAATCCCCTCTTTTTATCATTGAACCTCCCAAGCAAATTCGTCGTAACACTCATACTGATCAATTTTACGAATATCCCATTCTATTCCCAAAGCTTGTAGCATTGGCCCGAATAAACCCCAATTGAGTGCTTCTTATGGCCTAATTAATAGTGCCTATATACCTTCAACTCGTTCTAAAATATGGAGTTATGTGTACATCAGCATGGGATCTTCGTAAAATTGATCAGTATGAGTGTTACGACAAATTTGCTTGGGAGGTTCAATGACAAAAAGAGGGGATTATATTCTTTAGCTCATTATTTAGTAAGAATTGGCGAAATGGAAGAATCCATAAATTCCCTCGGGAGGTCTTTTGAGAATTTAGAAATCCGACGTTTTGATAGAGTAAAACATTTCCAATGGAACGATTTTAAATACTGATTCATTGCTATAAAAAAAAAAAAAAAAAAAAAAAAA
>NC_044923.1:6549309-6578930 GCF_003576645.1 Ipomoea triloba | reverse complement strand
AAAAAAAAAAAAAAAAAAAAAAAAACTCTCCTAATTCAGTAAATTCACACTCTAATACGACTATATATCCTAAATTTGTAATTAATTGAGGCAATTAGATTTTACAGTTTATGCCAAAGATCTTGTGGTCAAGTGGCATCCGGTGTCCCAATTAACACTCTCACATGGATTATTGGAGTGAGTTTGAGCCTCAATGGAGGTAACTGTCGACTTGTCGTGCTTCAGTAGGTTAGTACTCAGAAAAAAAAAGATTTTACAGTTTATACTTAAAATTAAGCAAGTCAAATTAACCCATCTTTAATTTTGATGATAATTTAAAATTTAGTAGTAGTTACTGATTACTAGCTAATTTCGTCTCATCTTTCAATATATATTTTTTGTTACAAAGAACTATTTTTAAATTAAAAAAATGGCTTTGAAATATTTTATGAAGTTTCCATAAATTCGTAGAGAAAACTTTACCAAATTACGAAAACGTTAATCATAAAAAGTTTCTATTTTTTTTTTTGGTGGAAGGAAACATATGAAGATGCATGTAAAATGTAAATGAATTAAATTGTCACTTTTAATTGAATGAACAAGTTTACAAAATTAAAAAAATATATTGATTACAAAAATATATAAAATGTAAACACAATAAATTGTCGCATTTAATCACCAAGCTCACAGCTAGTGCCCGCGTAAGCTTTCATTTTTGTGATTTGCTTATAAGATCAGTAATAATAGTCCATTACTTTTTCTTCAAGAAAAAAAAAACGCTTTTAATTAATAATTATAACCAATTACAACCAAACATAAATATTATATGGTGCGTGTACAATTTGCAAAGAGAAATTTATTGAGTTTCTCAAAGATTGAGTGGTTATGAGTTTTTAATTTTTTAAAAAATTTATTTTATTAATACACTCCCACATGGATGATGGGAGTGAGTTCGAACCTCAGTGGAGGTAATTGTTGACTCTTTGTGCTTCAGTAGGTTGAGAAAGTAGCTATGAACAGATACTACATTGTAACAGAGTATACTCAACAAAAAATGTTATTTTATAATTATCAAATATAATACAATCCCAACATAAATTTAATACAATTAAATGTTCATGAAATAGATGTCAATAAAACCACACATAATGATGACATTATATAAACAAGAAAAAGTAGTAAAATAAAACATTAAACTTCATAAAAAATTAATTAATTCTCTAAAATTTAAAAAATTGTATATTATATAATCATTAGCCATAATATGATATGACATTTTAATATTTTTCAAACAATTATTATATATTATATAACTTTTGTAATTCATATAATTATAAATATATTTTTTATTTTGTGCATCGTATGAATCAAATACTAATAATGTTACGAAAATATAAAACGTAAAGGGGAAGTATTAAATTGTTGCTTTTGATTAATACCTGTAACCAATTCCTACCAAATATAGATTTATATATTGCGTTTCCGCAAGCTAAGAAATAATTAATATCTATATTTGGTTGGAATTGGTTACAGGTATTAATCAAAAGCAAAAATTTGTTTTCAAAAAAAAAAAAAAAACCCCAACAATTTAATACTTTTACGTTTTATATTTTCGTAACATTATTTTTAAATTTTTTAACATTATTAGTATTTGTAAGAATTAGTTTTCAAAGAAAAAAAAAAACTTGATTGTAAGAATAAAATAAAGTATACATATTTTTTTGGGCACACATTATGGAACTGTCATTACTACCCCAAATAAAAAGGTTGGATTTGAATATAATGAGTTTTATTATGTTAAAGTTTTAAACTCATATTTTTAATAGGTTAATTAGAATTGTTATAGCTCTTTCAAATAAAATATGTGATGAGGTTATTGGTTGAAAATTGTTATATTAATATTGCATTCCGAATTCTAGTCTAAAAATTATGTGTTTGTATTTGACACATTTTGTACGTGCAGTTAACTATTTATGTGCCTGTAAACAAATTAAAGGCACATCACATGAAAATAATTACAGACACATGATAACTACAAACACATAAATATGTTAATTGCAGATATATAACATGTTAAATTGAATTGAGCATGCGTATCAAGAGTAACAAATTACTTGGTGATATATATATATATGCATGGTCACATGGTACCTCTCTAGCTGGTTCTCTTTGAAGGAAGATTATAGGATCGAACTCTGGTGGTGGGGTATTGACTCATTTAGTTGAATTCTAAGATGTGATCTGATGGCTACATAAGTACTTCATCCCAAAACTATTGTCCCCTTTGATCGATTACACAAACTTAGGGAGAGTATATTTAATGAGTTACTACCCAAAATTGTCCTCGACTAGAGTGGTTTTTATCAATTTTATCCTAAACGATTTTGGTCTCATAAAATAGTCCCAGACTTTAGTGTTACAACCCAAATTTGTCCTCCGTTAGTGAAGCTGTCAATCTGGTGTTAAGTTCAGGGGCAAAATAGCCATTTCATCTTTATGTAGCCAATTGAACAGCAAAATTGAACAACAATTGAACAGCTTCACCGGATTGAAAGTAAAAACCACTATTTTGCCTACCCTAGCCAATTGAACAGCAAAATTAAGCAGAAAACGGATATGGAAATTATATATGAGCCAGTGCGTGGATTCGAGTATTTCCTCAATGACATTTCGAACGCGGTGGCTCTGGTGGAGGCGGTCCTTGTTGGTGGCCGGCTCAGTCTGGAGATCCTTCACAATGAAGAGCTCAAGTCGTTCTATCTCCTTGTGCGACGCACGCGTCACCTCCAGCAGCGTCGACGACATTCTTCATCGTCTTTGTTTCGTCTTCTGTCCGGTGGGGGACGGCGAGACCTGGCGGGACGATAGGGCTTCAAACTATTCGTCTCCGTCTCATTCTCTTCTTTCGAAGTTCCCAGGTGAGGTGGCAGAGGTTTTAGAGGAATTATGGAGGAGCTATCGAACGATGACGTTTAACATTTAATATGCATATTTTGGGAGCTTAAAGATGGAATGGCTATTTTGCCCTTGAACTTAACACCGGATTGATAGCTTCACTAACGGAGGACAAATTTGGGTGGTAACACTAAAGTCTGGGACCACTTTATGAGACCAAAGTCGTTTAAGACAAAATTGAGAAAAACCACTATAGTCGAGGACAATTTTGGGTATTAACTCTATATTTAATGCATTATTTACATATTATATTTTCATTTTTGCCCATAAGTTTTATTCAGGTCTAGTTAATACATATTTCAGGTTTATATCTATTAAACTTTCCCTGGAAGTCGAGTTATCAAGCAAATGGATGTTGCTAATAATGAATTGGGTTACAAATAGTATTAAACTATCTATATATTATCAAAGTAATAAATCAAAATAAATGTTAGGCAAGCTGTCAAATAATGGAAAACTCGAAGATGTGTATACTATTGAATTTCTAAATGGTTTACGAGCTTCTGGTGTATTCAATCATTCATTAACATTGAAGGTTGATCACCCGTCATGTTGTTGAGAAATATAGATCACACACTTGGTACTAGGCTGGTGGTGACCAAACTATCGAAGCATGTGATAGAAGCCAAAATAATGATTGGGAATAACATAGGGACTAAGGTGTTGATAGCTTACATGAAAGTGACACCACGGATCCAAGGTTGCCTTTCAAATTCTAGAGAAGACAGTTC
The DNA here is from genome assembly GCF_003576645.1 of Ipomoea triloba. Classification (NCBI taxonomy): domain Eukaryota; kingdom Viridiplantae; phylum Streptophyta; class Magnoliopsida; order Solanales; family Convolvulaceae; genus Ipomoea; species Ipomoea triloba. The sequence continues at coordinate 6,575,265 of NC_044923.1, read as the reverse complement.
CCGTTAATACTTTCATATGCAATGACTATTAACAAGAGTCAAGGGCAAACACTATCACATGTTGGATTATATTGCTAATGAATAAACTAGTCTTTATTAGTAAGAAATCTCAATGGACTGAAGATTTTAATTTGTTGTAAATCTGGTCACAATTGTATTTCTACTACTAATGTGGTTTACAAAAGAAGTTTTTAATAATTTGTAATTTCAATTACTTTATAAAACAATATCAATCAAAGATTATTTCTTTTTAGTAATTACACATATCAAACCCATTTATCCCTCAACAATGTTTGATCGATATTACAATATAGGTCATATAGTTTAATTTTATTATTGTAAATGTTATAACAATTATTAATATTAATATAAGGAAAAATTGTACTTTTCATTCATAAGCTATAGGGTATTTGTAGAATTTGTTCTTAAGTGCTAGTCATACTCATTTTTAATCCCTAAGTTATCAATCTATCATTGACGTTGTATTTTTCGTCCATTTACTAATAAAACATTAATTAGGGACGGAATTTGTAATTTTAGTATAACACAGGGATGAAAAGTGAGCACGAAATGACGAAAAGTGCAACACCAATAATAACTTAGGGACGAAAAGTGAGCATGACTAACACCCATGGATGAATTCTATAATTATCTTATAATTTAGGAGCGAAAAGTACCATTTTATTAAAATTTAGGTTGTGCATTACCCAGGTGGTAATGTGGTATACTAGTTTATGATATTAAATTTGTTAACATTATTTGAAATGAAATCCAAATAAAAAGGAAAAAACACTCTTTGACTCTGTGTAGCAAATAAGGATGTAAACCTTGGTTTTTCTCCGATCCCTAACAATTCATAAAGCATCCATTAATAGTTTATAAAAAAATAAAACTAAAATAAAAAACTTAAAAGTGTACATGTAACATCGCAATAAAATAATAAAACATTTTGCATTGGGTTAATCAAAATAATTCTTTGATTTTCTCTTTTCAAGTTTTTACGTAAAAATCATGTCATGTATATTTCATTTAACTTATAGTGTATATTATTTAAACGACTAAATACTTAATCCTAACACATATAGAGGTGCTTGATTGAATGGAAAATCTTTTCTATGAGAATTCTACTTCCTAAAAGTGAAGGAAAATAAAATCTTAGCAAAAGATTGGTATTTTGTTTTTCAAAGAATTTTGCCGATTTGGAAAGAAAGTATAACACAATTCAAAGTTTATTAATTACACATGTATATAATTTATTATCACTATTATTGTTAAGCATATTGGTGTTTATATTCATAATTCCTTACCATTTCAAACCCAACCAAACAATGGAATTCATATTCTCAGTAATTTCTTTTCACCAACCAAACAATAAAATCTATTTTTCTGTTAATCTGTTTAAATGAAATTTGAATTTTATTTCCTTACAAGTATTTTTCAGCGAACCAAATGACCTACATTTGCACTATTATTTAGAATGAATTTACTACTTCTATTAATAATTAATTATCCATAGCCACCAGGCCAGTGAATGGAAAATTCTGGCAGGAATGAGCTGGTAAGAGTCTCAAATGCATCGGGCAATACGTGGATGAACCCGGTGGACAGGATCGCACCGGCCAGGAACGCCTTGATGAATAAGAATAAGTTTCTCTCCGGTCGTAAGGCTGGAACGACCCTGCCAGTGAACATCAAGGAGACCCCCAAAGCTCCGCCCACAAGAATGGATGCCATCGCGATCGACTTCAATTTTAGTGCTTCCGAATTATTCCGATCATAGTCGGAATCGCTGCGGTTTTGCAAAAACAAGAATGGGGCTTACAATGGGGTTGGGGATTCAACCTTCTGGGAGCAAATAATGGGGCTAACAAAGAACATCAAACTCAAAAAGACTAAAAACTTGTATTTTCACTGGTGCAAGCACGTACAGCTTCACGTGTGCTGCACGTGCATTGCACAAAACAGATTTATTATAATATTTTAAAAATATTTGGATCAATATACAATTATCTACACTTTTAATAAGAGCCAATAATGTTAGGCCCTTAACGGGAACTAAAAAAATGTTGGTGTAATAGTCTGCTATCAAATGTTGTACTTTGTGTTCTTCTTATTGTACAACCCCCAATTAAATTCATAATCTATCCTAATCTTTTGTAATTTGGCCAAAATATTTCCGTTAAATACAACGTTTGCTTTTAAGTTGCAATAGCGGTGGCAATTTTGTAGATTAGCTTAAATCTCCCTCAGAAAAAGCAACAAGGTTCAAGATCATAATATTACCATGTGATATACATATCATAAGATAAGATGGTAAATAGTAGTTGTGTCTTTGTAGAACTCAAGACAAGATGTCGGGATTGAACATAATAAGATAGAGTAATATTTTGTAAAATAAAATTTCCACTATTAATTATGATGTTATAGCTATAGGATTTACTTTTTATAAAATTATTATTTTTAGTTAGATCACGAGGAGTCTTGAATATGTCCTACTATAGGAGTTGAGTCACTTTTAAACATGCACGATATTTAGACTAATCTTCGCTCGCATCGGGCCGCCCAACTAAGGAACAACGTGTTGGCCATATTAATTTTTCTATACAAAATGAGAGTTCACGGCCACTCACACTAACAAAGCTGATTTTTATAAAATTAATTTGGTAAATATCTCTTGATATATAGTATATATCAAGCAAAAAGGCAACAATATATTACGGGATTTGCACCAACCAAGTTGTAGTAGAGGCAGTGTGTATGCATGAGATCAGACAAGGTCAAGAAGATATGATGAGTGAAGAAAAAATCAAAATATTATTAACAAAAAATAAAAGGAAAAATAAGATTTTTTAGGATCTAAAATCGGTAACGTTATTCTATAGCTAGTAGGTACAGTTGTAAGCATAGACATATATGGTATGTTCGTGTGTATGTGGACACTATATATGTTTGGTCTTGATGTTGCATCAAGAAGTCTGCGAGTGTTCCCATATGTGGATTTTGTTTGGTATTTTTAGAGTTTGTGGCTAAAGTGAAAGAAAGAGAAAGAGGAGAGAAAATGAAAAAAGTGTTGAAGATGGAACGAGCAGTCAGTGGTACACGCGCCTATTAGGCGTGTGGCGACCACCCTTTTTTGTCCCTCACTTTTCGTCATTATTCTCATCTCCTTTATTCACTTCAATTTTCGATTTTTACTTTCTACGTTCAAACACAGTAATTAATTTCCTCCCTGAATTGTAGGCACGTCTAAAGATTTTTATGAGTTACCACATCAAACACAGCGACTAATTCTCTTCCGAATTATAAGCACCACTAAAGATTTTTTTGTTTGGGTGACATCTAAAGTTTTTACTGTCAAACACAATTGAATTGTATGCACCTCTAAGGATTTTTTTGGATGTAATTTAGAGTTTCTATCGTTAGACACCTCTAAGAGTGAACAACGACCTATAAATTTAAGGTTGCTCTAAATTCAAAATTAAGTATCAATCCTTTGATGTTTGATTAATGAGGAATAAGTTGCTTCCACCCAAAGGATTGATACTTAATTTTGAATTTGAAGCAACCTTAAATTTATAGGCCGTTGTCCACTCTTAGAGGTGTCTAACGTTAGAAACTTTGATTTACATCCAAAAAATCCTTAGAGGTGCATACAATTCAATTGTGTTTGACGGTAAAAACTTTAGATTGCATATATGTATCGTTTTGAAAATTGAGCGGATGTAACATTGATAATTGACATATTATAGAGGGCCAGAAATTACACTTATATATATATATATATATATATATACCATTATATTTCGTTAGCTCCACACAACTAACCTTCATTCGATTCTTTCCAACCTCAATCTTTCAGAAAAACAAACAAGATCGAATATGTTGGGTGGAGAAGAGACAATAGGTGCATTTCATCATCAGAAACAAATCAAGTACACTAGAAGTTGCAGCTTAAAGATGCCCAAGAGATCCGAATTGTTTCATCCCATCAGATATCTCAAACGTTTCAATGGAAGTATGATGGAGGCTTTGCGAACCATGTCTCCGGGGAGATGCCGGAAAGTTGCTTCTTCTTCTTCTTCATCACCGGAAAGTGGATCGAAGGGAAGCTGTGCAGCAGGTATAGGCCAGCATGGAATAATTGGTTCTGATCACAGAGCGGAAGCCATAGATGATTGCATCAAGTTCATCAACTCTTCCTTGTCCTTGTCTAGATCAAATTCCATTTCAGGATAGGGAAAGGGAGGATTCAAGCGGCCCGTCAAAATAAAAATAAAGACGACTGAGCTAAGTTGATATGTTGGTATTATCATCACAAAGCAAATAATTTTTTTCGAGTTTTCTTGAATCTCACCTTGTTTCACAGATATGGAAAAATATGATTTCCACTGAACATTTGATCACATACATATCAACTATTCTAAAAGCTAGATAGCAATGCCCCGGGGAGAGATATCCCAAATATTCAGCTGGATTAATCTCATTCTAAAAAATGCTAAAACCAATATAGTATCTAAAAAAAAACAACTAGCTACAAACCATATAAAGGTGTTGTCTCAAATATTAAGCTGTTTCGCTGCTTCACTTCAGCTTCTATTTTCTTGGAAGTGAGGCAGTGAAACAGTATATTGAATAAATATTGTTGGGTAGAGATTGGTGAAGGGTCACATCCAGTATCAAATAGTTAGGACTTAGGAAGATTATTGTTCACCGCCTTACATCTCAAAAATGTGACAGTATAAAGAAATGATCGGTGAAAGGTGGTTGCGAGGACATTTAAAGGGTCAAGTTTAACACCTTGTCTCTTAAAAATATTGCGATATAAAGAAATAACTGATGAAAAGCAATTGAACGGAGGCCTGAAAGGCAAGTCCAACATCCTACCTCTAAAAAATGTGACAGTATAAGGAGATGACCAAGAGGCAATAATAAGCTATGACTACATTGAAATCAGAGATTATTTTTGTTCAAGACTCCCTAGAAAGATCAATAATTGATGGTTAAATTGAAAAACAAAATGAGGTTTTGTTGCCAAAAAAACATTACTAAGTAGGTATGACAAATTAATAACAATACGATAAATTATTTTGCAAAACACCTACATAAAAAAAGCTTATGGTGTTTGCTTGAGCTAACATAAAAATGAAGCAGCATCCACTCTGCCAGAAAATGCAAAACTTGTCTTGGCATGTCTAACCGAGGAGGTTCACCTTATGATCTTTATAAGAATTACGAACTCGTAAGGTTATGAGTGTTCTCGCGAGTTCACTTGTATTGCTTGGAAACCTCATACACAAGCTTATCCATGAATTGGCATTTTTTGTGGAATCCCCAACTTGGATTGCTCTGCATTGGGTAAATGTATAAATGTCAGAAATCAGAATACATATGCTCTATTGCTCTTGCTGTAAATGGATTGAAAAGGTTAAAATTTTGAATCAAGTAAGGTTGAAAGAAAGAAAAGAATCGTGTAACTAGAAATTAACCTGCAGTGACTGAACAGCACGCTCCGTGAACAGCTTCACAGAAGTGGGCGCACTTTGTGGAAGAGTCGCTGCAACTCTGTTCAACTCCTCGTGCTGCTGCTTTGCTGTAACTCTGTCAGGGCCACTGTAGTGGTCAACTATCTCTTTAATAATGGGGAGCCTCACCTCCATGGTTTCTTTCATGACTTCCTGGGAAACAATAATAATAATATAATGTAAAAACAATAAAAAACAATGGCATATAAAGCAGTCTTACGTAGCAGAGCATGTACTTTATAATAGCATTTGCAACTTAGATCCACACAAACTGACAGAGAAATCAATCATACAGACGTACAGTCAATGGTGGATAGGAATTTATAAAATTGCAACTTTATGTGTTTGTTAGTCTCTTAAGTCTTATCATACAATACAAAAATCCCAGTAAGGCAGGCTCAAAAAGAAAAAAAAAAATGTAAATGATACTGCCATACAATGAAATTCCAATCAGCAATCATGATGATTCGCAAGGATACTTGAAACATTACGAAATTATAATTGCAAGCTAACAAAAGCAAACTACTTTGACCTACCTCCCACTCCTCTTGGCTTTCAATTCCTTCATACACCATAAGGAATGGTTTCATCTTCTCAAGAGCATCACGAAGAGGAATTGGAGGTTTCTCGTCAATATCAGGATTCATGTCAAACTCTCCCATCATGTACTCTTCTTCACATTCAATCTAAAGGTAAAATCATACAAAGCAAGAACCATTTAAGTACCAAAAAACAACTGCAGAAATGTGGTCCGTTCCAATACAATGTGATCAAACAATAATGTCATACCTTTAGGTTGGTATCAAGTGCATCGAGATAAGCATCCTCAATCAGAGATGGGAATACCCTAGGACCCATCTCTTCAATGCCTTGAGCCAATTGATCCGCGATTTCAGGACCAACCTTTTGAGCCAATTTCTCAGCAGCAGCATCATCACCAACTTCAAAGACATCGCCATATGCATCACCAGTATCTTGCTGTATACCTTCTCCCCTTCCCATTCTTCCTCTTCCCCCTCTTCCCCCTCCTCCCCTTCCTCCTCTTCTTCCCCCTCTCCCTCGTGCACTGAACCCGCGTCCACCCCGTGGAGCCATTGCCCCTCTTCCACTCCCACCATCATCATCACCTCTGGACAGGACCCCAACTGCCTTTTTAACTGCTTCCTCCCGGCTCAATCTCGGGCTGGGAGGCTTGCTAGATTCAGCTTGAGGAGTTTTCCTCGCCCTTAGATGCCGGTTTTCTTCCTTAGGTTTTTCTGAAACAGGAGGTGTTACTGTGGGCTTTCCACGCCCAGCACCAGATAGCACGGAAAGGATACTCGAAGGGAGACTGGAATCCGCAGACGCTTTGGTTTGAGAATCGGAAGATATTGGTCCGGGAACACCTCGGCCGCGGCCAGCGGGGGCGGCGGCAGAAGCATTATCCGCCACAAATGGATCTGAGGAGGAGGGGAAGGGCTTACCGCTTCCACGACCGTGCCCAATTCCACTAGGTGGCTGTGGGGCAGCAGCTGACTTATCATCCTTCGCATCATTGTTAGGAGTAATTCCAAAGATGGGAGAGTTGTCGGAGCCAAATCCACCACCTCCACGACCTCGGCCCCATCCGCCGCCACCAGAGGAAGTTGAGAATGCGGAAGAAATGAAAGATTGGCGGGCGGAGATTGCGCAGCAGCGTGGAAGCTTTCCCCAGCTGTGTCTCATGTCTAAATCCTAATTCGTTGCATACACAACCGAATTCTTTAGGAAATTTGCTGAAGCTAGGGTATCTCCCTATAGCATAACATATATTTGCCTTCCAATAGCCCTTTGCCCCTGAAAAATCCAGCCGTTCAGGTGTGCTATTTTATTAGGAGCATTAAAAGGTATTATCGTAAGTCTTTCATTAGAGCAAGCCATTTAGTAGTTTTTTTTTTTTTTTGGTATGTAGGTTTGGCAGGTGATGTTGGTTAAATACATGAAGACATGAATATACTAGTACATAATAGTGTTAATTTTTTAAAATGATGTAAGTTTTTCTTAAACTCATGCTTTTTATTCTTAAAATAATGTGGAAATACCTTAAATATTAAAAATATTACCAACACTCAAGTTCACACAAAACATATATTGTTTACTAAAATGAAGAGTAATTATGTACATTCTAAATCAGGGGCAAGTAAAGCATAGATATCATGTATTCTGAACTCTGAAGTTAACTAATGTGATGCAAGTTTTTATTAAAATGTTACAATATTCCCTCAAAACCTAGAAGGATTGTCTTAATATAATATGGGGAATTTCAACTACTTCTTCCAACCAATTTCAAAAAAAAAAAAAAAAAAGCTGGAAATTTTGCTAATTTCAGTTCATTTTTTGAGTGGTCAGTAACTTGAAAATTTTATCTGTGCCTTTAGGAGGGTAGTGAGAATGAAAAGTTAGATCTCTTTCACTATATCCTGATATAATTCTTACCGAGTTCTCACTTTTCCCGTCAGTGGCGGATCCAAAAATTAAGTTGAGTGGGGCAAAGAAGCAAAAGGTAAAATGAATTCAAAACTGTTCAAATACAAAATATCAAATACGAATAAGATTGTTCAAATACAAAATACATTATAAATTACAATACAAGGTTTATGATGAACTACGGGATAATATTCCTCTACGCATAAGCATTAGTATATAATCTACCCAGAGACCACACAAATTTGCTTCCTTTTGGCTAGCTCAGATTAGAGTAAAACATGAACAAGATATTATCTTTTGCAGAAAATCAACCATTTTCAGAACTAAATTAAAGATGGTTTTGACCCTCTGATCCAATCAGCTTTGACAATTGTCATATATACATGAAAAGATCCCTCTTGTAAAAGACAGTAGTAATTCTAGGCAAATATATACAACACTAGTACCGAGCTCTTCTTCTTCCTAATGGCATTTTTGTGTTGAAACTTGCAAAATGCTATGACTAAATACTGTCTGTTGCAAGCAAAGTTTGTGTTTTAAGTGTAAAAAAGGTTGAAGTATGACTCAAGGTTTGAATGTGTTTACTAATTGGAAAAAACTTTCAACTTTACTCATTTTTCTAGAATTTTTCCATAACTAATCAACAAATCACTAATTAGCTAATTAACTAATAAGTAATAACAAATTAGAAATCAAACAAATAGAACTATAGAAGATTGGCAAGCACAAATAAAAAAAACACAAAATTGGGCAGTGAATTAGTGATTGCGGCAGTGAACTAGTATTAGGGAAACTTCAAAATCAGAGAAATTAATGCAAAAAATAAATTAGGGCAAACAAAAATTAGGCAAATAAATTATTGAAATTAACCTTCATAGGTCAAGACTTCAAGGGGTGAGATTGTGAGAAGTTGATAGTAATTAGTAAGGAAGAAAATCAAGAAATGGAATTATCGAATAAGAGTTGAAGTGCAGAACAAACCTGGTGGCTGTGGGCTGTGGCTGGTGTCGACTGTCGAGGTCTGAGGCAGAACTTCAGAAGCCGGAGGTCGACAGGCGGTGACGTCGGAGAAGCGCCGTGGACCGCGGTGGCCTGGCGACGCAGTGGAGGCGGCGAACTGGCGAGGCGCGATGCAGAGAAGAAAACGGTACTGGATACTGGACTGACTGCGGAGGAAACAATGATCAAATGAAAAAAAAAAAAATTATATATATATCAGCCCAAAACGACGTCGTTTTGGGATGAGTTTATAGGGTAAAATGTCAAATTGACCCCTAAGTCATTCGGATAGTGTAATTAGGTCCCCAAAATAAAATAAAATAAAAACTCCATTCACATCCCATGAACCTGTAAAATAGTGCAATTGAGTCCAAAAAAATTTGTATAGCAAGTTAAGTCTTCCACATTTCGACACGTGTCATTTTAATTTTTTTTTTAACTTTTTATTTATTTATTAAATTATTAAAAAAAAAAACTTAACAGCCACCGGATGTCCAACGAGGACCGTCACGGCTGTAAAAAATGAGGTCCAGATCTAGACCTCAAAGACATGGAACGAGGGCGACGGCCATGGCTGTCCAGGCCATCCCTTGACAGCCATGGTCGTCTAAAAAAAATTTTGAAATTTTTTTTAGACGGCCATGGCTTGGAATGAAGGCGGTGGCCGCCGCCCTCGTTCCATGCCTTTGAGGTCTAGATCTGGACTTCTTGGAAGTCCATATCTGGACCTCATTTTTCACAGCCATTATCCCTCGGGTTCACGCACCTTAAGAAAAATTGTTAAAATGTTTTTTGATAAAATAAATTGTTAAAGTTTTAATTTTTGAAATTTACTTTTAAGTTTTAAGTTATAAGTAGTTTATATATGAGTCCCATACGGAGGCCCATTTTTACCTACTCTTATAAATAGTGTTGAATTTTAACTAGCCATTATCACTTCATGCAGTTTTATGGTGTTTCACTAACATAGATAGATATTCTTTTTCACTTTATAAGATTTTGCAAGATTTAGGCAATAATCCTTGAAAGCAGCTAGTTAATAGGCAGGCAAAGTAGGCTTTTCCCCACTTTGGATACCCATCTCTGAACCCTGGGATTGAGAATATGTAGTGCAACACTATGGCTGGAGCAAAACAAGTCTTGGGCTACATTCAATGAGGTTGAATTAATGTGTGATTACTGCATCACTATTTTTACTGTCTTGTGGAGATTGATTTGATATGATATGAATTCAATCTTTTGCTTCAAACTTTTTGTCTCCCTTTCTTTCTAACGTGTCGATCTAAGAGATTACATTTAATTTGCTTCAATCCTTCTTAACAAATATCTCCAATTAATGAGCATACTTATGTTAAAAAAAAAAAATAATAATAATAATAATAATGGTCAAATAGGTTATCAAACTATACTTAAACAAATATAATTAGATCATCTAATTAAAAAAAAATTGAGCTTCTAAACAATCCAAAACCTTGTAATTAAATCAAAATTGGCATATTGTCCCGACTACCGCTAACGTGGCGATCATACCATTAAAAATTATTATTTCTAATTTACTACTGTATAATAATTGTAAATAAAATAAATTTAGAAAAAAAAAAAACAAAATAAAAACTACCCCTTTCTGTCTTCGTCTTCGGTTGGAGATGAAAGAAAATATCTTCATATTTGGCTTGGAGACGAAGATGGGAGTTGGGTATTTTATTTAAAATTATTATAATAAATTAAAAATAATTTTTAATGAGATGACCGCTACATAAGTATTAACCAGGTAAATGTGTCGATTTTAGTTTAATTGCATGATTTTTTATTGTTTAGGAGCCCAATTGATTTTTTTTTAGTTAGATGGTCCAATTGTATTTTCGCATATAGTTCAATGGCATACTTGAGCATTAATTCTTTTACAAAAATTAGCATAAATTAGCATTTTAAGTCATCATTTTGTAGTATAATTTTTAGTGGGGTTCACTCTCAATTTAGGTTAGGTCAAAGTGAATTCGAATTTTTCTAATTGAGATAATGAGTTTGATAAAATAGATAACAAACGAAAGAGAAGTTGATTCTCAAATTTTACTCATCGATCTAGTTGAAAAAAATGGACTTTGGAAAGACTTTAGTCTGTTTGGTTCGCCGGGTAATATTTGAAGATGAATGAAATTGAAATTTCATGGAAAACAAATTATCAGGAAAGCGGATTCCATTGTTTTGTTAGTGAAAGAAGAAATTACTAAGAATATGAATTCCATTGTTTGGTTGAGGTTGAGTTTGGAATGGTAATGAATTATGAATATAAAGATCAATATGCCTATATAATTAAGAAATTTTTATGAGGATATAATTGTCCAACCATGTAGTCTTTACTTTCCATGACACGTGGAAAACAAAATATCACCATTTTGCTAAAAATTTGTTTTCCTCAACTTTAAGGAATTGCTTTTCCTATGAAAAATGTTTTCCATCCAACCAAACAACATAAAACAAAATTTTACTCCACTTTTTTTTTTTTAAATAATAATTTACACCTCCTTAATTACTCCGTAGCATTTATTCCATATTGAAAAATGATTTGAGTTGGATATGTGTTTGCATTTGCATTAGTATAAATACAAAAATTCAACTTTGCGGAATCACACACTCCTATATTTAACCTAAAATAAAAAAAATTGACACTTAAAAAGGAATTTTAAGAATATTTCATAATTAAAAATTTCCTACCGACCTACAACTTATCACCTTGATTTAATATGCACTTTCCATTGATGCCCTTGGGGTAAGCTATTACAACCAATACTAGTATTTACTGCACTTAAAAGTGCAGTTGAAAGAAAACATTAGAACAATATACCTCTCCAAAATTAAAGAAAATACATGGCCACTAACTAAAGTAGCAATTATATTGATTTCTCGAGCCTCAAAAGACACATTAAAAAAAAATCCTACTTTTGTGTAGCTATAATAACTATGCCCAAATTGCCAAGAGCGACATCAACCCCGCACCCAATAAAAGTGAAATGTTAGCTCCGATCTGCAACTGGGAACTGCGTTGCATTCTTGCACTCATGAAATCTGCAGCGATTAGGTCTACCAGAGCCATATATATTAGTATACCCGCAGATGCAGAATTGAAAATGCCCTCCACAATTAGGGCTCTGGGACTGTTCTCATTGTACATATTTGAGATCCCGAACCCAATCGCGATCCCAATCGGAGTTGTGAGGGAGAAGAATATCGCCATTAAAGTTGTTGCTCGAGCTTCAAATCGAGCCTGCAAAAACACAATCCAGGAGTTTTGGTAATATATAAAATGCGACCTGCACATGCGTAACTCACTGATTTAGTAAGTAAAGATCAAGATTCAAAACTCAATCGTAACAGTAGGTGAATTATGCTCAAAGTAAGCAAATCTCTTATGCCTACCAGCATGTTGAGCCACTGTGTTTTGATGATTTACATCCTTTTAAATACTTTGTCAACTGGAGTGTGGTCATTAACTTGGTTGGTGTGAGTGGTTGTGCACTCTCATATCTTAAAAAAGGTCAGGAGTTTAATTTGACCCATTAATTGGGTCGACTGGATGCGAATGACCTGAATATGATATGGATTTAAAGGTGTTTCTTATTGTTAGAGCCTCTTAGATACCTTGTGGTCGGACAAAAAATTTTCAAAATGTATTTTTGTTTGTCATAAATGTTACTCCGTAATTGGGGTTGTGTTGTATACCTCGGCAATGCAGCCTCCGAGTCCCATGCCTTCAAAAAACTGGTGAAAAGTCAACGCCACAACAAGAGGTTTAATTGTACTGGGAGACACAGATGCCCCCAAAGAAACCCCAATAATTACGGAATGAACCACAATCCCCAATTCCAGAACCTGTAAATTAAAAGTAAATTATTTTTTAAAAAGTAGAAATTATAACAAATATTATAATAATAACAAAGTAAAATTTAAGTGTCACGTGTCTGCAATATCAACAGTATATAGATTTTTATTACTTTTATAAGTAATTTTTATACCATTAAATTAAAATTAAAAGTATATTTTATGAAACTAAAAACGTACGTTTACTAGGCAGTCATTGAGTTGAAAAAATTGTCAACCAAGTTATTAATAGCGTACTTTCTAAGTTAGTGACCCTAGTCCCTACATTTACCGCATTTATAGTGAATTTGCCACTTCTAGTAATAATTAACCATTTAATTAATATTTGGATTTTACTTTAATACCCCTTAGTAATCCGAGCTTATTAAGCTGGATTTTACTTTAATACCCCTTAATCCGAGCTAATTAAGCTGGATTTTACTTTAATAACCCTTGTCCCTTAATACCTGTGAGATAACGCGCCGCCGAGTTAAATCGGGCTCGCCGGAAACCACAACCGGAGACGGCACGGCGCCGTGAGCATGGCCGTGAGTGGCATGCGTATGAACATGGACGTGGCCATGATGCTCGGCCAACTTCTCGTCGTCGTCAATGGGTTTGGGCTTGTGATCGGAGTGGGCTTTCCGGTAACAACTCGTCGCCACCAAGTCCACCATCATGGTTCCGATGGCGGCGAGCATCGCCACCAGGCCGGCGAACGGAAAACTCCCCCACGGCTTCTCCGGCAGGCAGGGGCTGGTAAGCGACTCGAAAGCGTCCGGCAAAACATGGATAAAAGCGGTGGACAAAATCACGCCGGCCGCAAACGCCTTGATAAAAAAGAACAAATTGCTCTCCGGCCGTAACGCCGGGACCACTTTTCCGATGAACGGCAAAGAAACGCCCAAAGCTCCGGCCACGAGAATGGACCCCACCGCAACCAACTTAAATTTCAACGCTTCCGTCTTATTCCGATCATCCAAATTAGAATCGCTGCAATCATCGTCGGCAGAAACAAGAATCGGACTTATAACTAAAAACATCAAACCCAGAAAAACTAAAAACTTGTTCATTTCTGGAGGGCGAGAGATTTAATTGAAATTTTTTTGAAGAGAGAAAAAAAAGTGGAGAATTGTAGCGGTAGAATTTGGTGTGAGACGAAGCGTGTATATATAGGATTGGGTATGTGATTTGAGTTGTTAAAAGTGGTAGTAGCATGGCGACATGCAAAGCCATGCAATGCTGGAAAAGGTAAAGAGAAACGACAGGTGGACGGTGATCGTTGAATTATGACGACATTATGAGTAACAATGTTAAAGTAATCTATATTTAACTAAGGTAATTATGACAATTGTATTCTTTCCAAAAACAAATAAGGTAATTAGATTTTAAAAATTTAGGTAACAATGTTAAAGTCAGCTATATTTAACTAAAATAATTATGACAATTGTATTTTTTTCCAAAAAATAAAAAAAATAAACTAAGGTAATTTAGTATTGAATTGTGTATTTTTAGTATTAGAATTGTGAACTTGGAAATGGTGTTTGTAAGTCAAAACACATAACATCTGTATTAAATTTTAAAAATATTAAATTGTGTATTAGTATTGGAGTTGACTACAATATTTGAAAGAAACTCGTGAATACAAGAAAAAAAAAAGAGTAATCAATTACATATATGTTAACATTGTGTGTTCGTAGTATACAAATTGTTAAGTTTTAAAAGGTAAATTGTGAATGGATCCACCTTGCAAGGTGGACTTGGGTCCACAGATTAATTTGTCATGTCCTGAGTATGTCCTAACTATAGAAGATACATTTAAGCTCGTACCACACTATACATTTTATACTCCTATTTTCTACTCCCTATCATTAATTTTATTCATTCCTTTTTTTTTTCTTTAATAATTTTTAAGTCTAAGTAGTATTTTTGTTCACACTCTAATACAGCTAGATATCGTATATCCGCACGACTGTATGGGGAACAATGTTAAAGTAATTATAATTTCACACTCTAATACAACTATACATCCTATATCTGTAATTAATTGAGGCAATTATATTTTAAAGTTTATACTTAAAATTAATCAAGTCAAAGTAACCACATCTTTAATTTATTTACCATCCTAAAATTATGAAGAAAAGATTAATCATTTTAAACCCGTTTATATTAAAATAAAAACTTGTTTGAAACTGTTTCATGGATTTTTGTCCATGAGGCAGTCAAATTATAAATAATTTGCTGAATTTTTTTTTTTAAACTTTATTTTGTAATTATCAAATCTAATACAGTTCCAACAAGTTAATACAACCAATACACAATTAAATAATGTTTCATCAAATAAATGCCAATAAAATCACACTAATCCAATTTTAAGAGGAAAAAAAGGGGAAAATATTGACTTTTCAGATTGCAATTAGTAAACAAACATTATATACAAAAAATGCTCTCAAAAAATAAATAAATAAACAAGAAAAAATAGTTAAATAGACCATTTAATTTTATACAAAAGAAATAGTTAAACTCCTAAATTTTAAAAAGTTGTATTTTATATAATCAATGGCCGTATTATAATATGACATTTTAATATTTTTCAAACAATTATTATAAAGTTAATTCCACCTGAGGTTCCTTTTCTTTTTGTGGCAATTTTAAATTTAGTCTCAGACTATTATTTTTGTCATTTAACATCACATACTATTATTTTTTGGACACTTTTAGTCATTCTCATGACTTTTCTTATTTTTAGTAAGGGCATTTTGTCTTTTTCATATTTTTCTTTTGTTATTTTTCCGGTTTCAACCGGTTTAATTGGTTTAAAACTTTAGGTAACCTCTTATTTTTAGTAATCATATTTTCAATTGATTTTTAGTAAAATCCTAAACCAAATAAATCGGTTGAAACTGGAAAAATAACAAAAGAAAAATATGAAGAGATAAAAATATTCTTACTAAAAATAACAAAAGTCATGAGAATAACTAAAAGTGTCTAAAGAAATAATAGTTTGGATGTTAAATGACAAAAACGATAATCTTGGACTAAATTTAAAATTGCCACTAAAGACAAGAGACTTCTGGTGGAATTAACTCATTATTATATATTACGGAGTATATAAATTTTGTAATTCATATAATTATAAATATATATTATATTTCGTGCATCGCACAAATCAACTACTAATTTTAAAAAATTTAAAAATATTAATTACGAAAATATAAAATGTAAAAGTATTAAATTGTTGCTTTTAATTAAAAATTATAACGAATTCCAACCAAATATAGATATTATATATTGCGTTTCCAATTGAGAAGAGTATTTTATTGATTATTTTGTAGATTGATTGAATATGGGTTTTAAAAATATTTTAAATATTAAATGTAAACGTATTTTTTTTGAAAGGAAATGTAAACGTATTAAATTGCTGCTTTTAATTAATAATTATAACCAATTCTTACCAAATACAGATATTATAAGTTGCGTTTCGAATTGCGAGAGATTTTTATTGATTATTTTGAAGATTATTGATTGAAAATGGGTTATGGATTTTTTTTTATAACTTTATTTTGTAATTATCGAGTTTTAATATTTTTTTAGAAGGAAAAAGTGTCAAATAGGCCACTGAACTTATCGCTTTTGTGCAATTGGGCCATTGAACTTAAAAAGTGTGCAATTCAACCATCAAACAAGCAAAATTTGTGCAATTGGACCATTTTTTTCAAAAATTGTCTAGTAAAATCCAATTATATTGCTAACATATATGTATTAAGAGTGGCATTTTATTCTACCATACTAGTTGAGAGTCAATATTGAAATGTTTTAAACTCAAATTGAATTAAAAATTTTTAGAAAAATATCTTAATTGAACATATTTTACTTGTTTGATAGTTGAATTGCACACTTTTTAAGTTCAATAACCTAATTGCACAAAAACAATAAGTTCAGTGGCCTATTTGATACTTTTTCCTTTTTAGAATGTTGACTAGGTATGCATGGAGTACTAGAGAATATATGTCTTCGACTTGTTAATACGACAACGGACCACATTGGAACCACACAATCTAAAAGTTCTAAGATACTTTTTTCACAAGGGTTTGATAAAATTAAGAAAAAGCTACCCAACTTGATTGTAAGAATCAAATAAAGTATACATACTTTTTTAGCACATTATGGAGCTGTCATTATTACCCAAAATAAAAAGGTTCGATTTGAATATAATGAGTTTTATAATGTTAAAAGTTTTACTCATATTTTTAATAGGTTAATTATAATTGTTATATCTCTTTCAAATAAAATATCTGATGAGGTTATTGGTTGACAATTGTTATCATGTATCAAAGTCTATATTGCATTGCGAACTCTAGTTAAAAATTATGTGTTTACAGTTGACATATATTGTACATGTAGTTAACCATTTTTGTACCAGTAAACAAATTAAAAGCACATTATATAGTAATTACAGACACATAATATGATAACTATAGACACATAAATATGTTAACTGCAAACACATAACATGTTAAATTGTTATGTGTCTGCAGTTAACATATCTTGTACCTACAGTTAACAATTTGTGTTTGTAGTTATCTGTCTGTATGTAATTACCATGTGATATGCTTTCAATTTGTTTACTTGAACATAAATGATTAATTGCAGATACAGAATGTGTCAAATGCAAATACAAAATCTGAATGTTATTTTTGGACTAAGTTCACAATGCAAGATAGACCCCGGTCCATGGTATAATTTGCCGTTGACTGACCTACGAGCCTAATAACATGTGGCCAAACTTCCTTTCTCGACCTAATAGTAATTACGAATAAAGTATTTGTTACTTATAAATGAGATCCTAATATTTTTTAGGACAAATGTAATACATTTATATTTTGATGTAAAAGTATTAATTTTTTCCTTATAAGTAATGTTGGCAAGTATTTGTTACTTATAAAAAAAAATGTAATACTTTTGATGAAAAATATATTACTTTTAAATCAAAATATAAAAGTATTACATTTTCACATGTAAGTAATAAACATTTTATTATTGATTCAGTATTATATTTACTAGTATAAGTATTACATTTCATCTTGACCCGACCCGTCGTACGGATAAGGATCCGTGAGATGGTCTCACACAAGTTTTTACCTTGCCTCTATTAATTCTTAATTTAATTCCAAATAAAAAATGTAAATGTACACACTTAACTAACATATGTAAACCCAATGAGGTAACTCAAGTGGCAAGTTGACTCTCTTTTTTAGGAAGAATTTTAGAAGAACCCAAATTTTAGGAGAATCCGAGTTTGATTTCCACAAGTGACAATTCCTATGGGCCAGGTATTTCCCCTATTTGGTTTGTTGAATTCATTGACTTAATCTTTTTTTCTTGTGAGGAGAAAAACTAGCGACCACTAATTGATGTGTACACCGAGTAAAAATTAAAAATCAAACTCGTAACCATCTAAATATGAAAATTATATATGCTCCACTCCCCTAGTCACCATACCCCTTCTAAAGCTTATTGACTTAATAATTAACCTCAACACTCTTGTCTATGATGGCAATCAAGTTGGTAGAGTTGACCATGCAAGTCAATTTATACACTATCAATATGATACTAGTTCAATTTTAAATTAAACAAAATTTAATATGATTCTTGAATGTAGAAATTTGTAATTTAAAAAATTGTAGTCAAACATTTGTTATGGGTATATCGGGGTGTCAAAATGTCAAATTATTGGACGCTTCCTTGCTCTCTTTATTTTATTTTATTTCCTTTCCTGCATGCTGAAATGAGCTTGTTTGGTAAGTCAATTTTAATGACTTAAAAGAATAAAAGTGGGGTGTAATTTGAAAATTGTTTTTGGGTTGAAAAGTTTATTTACTCAAAAGTGGTTTACTCCCATTAGTTGTTGACTTGTTGAGGTAGAAGCTTTGCTCATTCTTCTCTGTATTCGATCAGCTTACATGTGACAACGGTGTGTAGGAAGTAGTGATGGTTGACTCCCATTATTATTAAATATGCAACCACTTAATTTTCGTGATTTACCCAATCATTATTTGATCAAATCGAAATATTAGATTTGGAATAAGAAAATTTTATTCTTTTGTGAACAAATATGTAATGATTTGCTACGAGGGGTGAGGGGCACTGACTCTTTGCCTGTTCGTTTCACTTGGGAGCATTCTCCCCCGAATTTTTTTGTTAATGCATGGAGCTTTTCTTTTTCAAAAAAAAAAAAAAGTAACAATTTGCATTTAAGTATCTAGCTAACTGCGTAATTCCCATAATCTAAAACTTTGTCTTGGATCACAGGTTCTAGTCGATCTCAGTTTAAAGGTTGACATATTATGTGGAACAGTTACTACCCGTCAAAAAAAATGCGGAACAGTTACTATATACATGTTAGATTGTAGTCATAAAAAAATATTTCTTTATGGTTACATTGTTGTTGTTGTTATTATTATTATTACTAGTGTTTTACCCGTGCGATGCACGAACAAAATTATGTTATTATGAATTTAAATAAAATAATTTAAAAAATATAAATATTTTAAAATGTACAATATAATAATATAGTTGTAATTTCATATATTTGGTTAAGTATCTATTTTCATAGCATATAAAATTTAAGTTTAAATTTTGTATAATTAATAAAGTCTCTAATTAATCATGCACACATTTAGATAAATTTATAGAAAATAATTGTATAATTAATTTGATTTATTCCTAAGTGTATTTCATATATATTATAATTCCAACAATATGAATAATAACTAAGAAAATTATATTAAAAAATGCAAATTTTAATTTTTGTATTAGTAAATTTAAATTCTAATTGGATGCATTTCCTTAATGATTGTATAATACATTGTATATACAAATAATATTTATTAATATGTATGTAGGCAAATTCTACAATATAATTTCCGTAATTGTAATATATATATATTGATGGATTTATAATTAAAATAATCACATCTAAAATTAACAAAATTAGAATTTTAATTTTGTATGATTAATATAGTGCATAAATATAAGTATTTATTTTACTATTAAGTAAATTTCGTTTCCTAATTGAATTCCATTTTCATTATACTCATCTTGGATTTTCATTATATATATATATATATATATATATATATATATATATATATATATATATATATATATATATAATAATCTATATCTATACTATATATAAAAGCATTATCCTCCTCCAAAATTTTTCCGCCCAAACGTATGGGCATTTTAGTAATATGATAATTATTATTCTAATTATAATTAATTAATATTATTCTATCATAATATTAGTAATTATGATAATCATAATATATTATGTATAGTATAGATTGGTAATTAGTTATTAGTAATTATGGTAATTCGTTATTAGTAATTATGATAATGATTATGATAGTATATTTGTATTTTATAGATTAATACATATACATGCATTAATGTAATACCACTGACAAATGTTTATGGTATAGATTTATTTATTTATTTATTATGGTAGAATAATAATCTATATCTATATATTTTTTTTGAAAATATAATATATATCTATATAATAATATATAAAAATATATTAGTTATAATTTGTCATAAAAAAATAGCTATAATTGTATGGAATTCTATTAATTATAATTGAATTCCATATATATTATATTCCAATACCTATTTGTTTACAATTCCATTAATTTATTTATTACCAATTACCAATTATTACCAAAAGTTATGCTATTATTATGTTAATGGTGAAAATATATGAATGGTAATCAAAAGAATTACCGTTAATGGTGAAAATATATGAATGGTAATCAAAAGAATTACCAATAATGGTGAAAATATATGAATGGTAATCAAAAGAATTACCAATTACCAATTACCAATTATTACCAATTACCAATAATAGCTCTGCCTCTCTCTCTTTATGGCTATAAATACAAGAAGAAACCCGGTCAACCACCACCATCACCAATTTTAATCTCTCTTAGTTCTGTTGTTTTTCGTTTGTGAAAGCATCAATGTACATAGGAAGAACCACCCTTCTCCATAAAAGTGTGACATATTTACTTTTTTTTTTTTTACTGTTCTTATCTTTATCTTTATCTTTTTTGATTTTTTTGGTTACACTCATTGCAGGTTCTTATATTTTGCAATCACAAGCGATGTGGTTATAATTGTTGGTAGCTTCAATTGTCGAAAGGTAAGCTAATTTGTCAAATAACTACAACTTTTATTCTAAGTATTAACTATTCTTTTTTAATTGATTTTTTTAACTATTCTTTTATATTTGAAATCTTATATTTCTAGCTCTCTTGATCCTTTAATTACAAATGCAGATATTTGGAGCCTAATAAGCAATGTGATGCAAAAGATAATGGATCTGTTAAGAGATGTGAAAGTTGAGAAGCAATTAATGAAATATTTTCCTGTTGAAATCCAAGACATTTTATGTTTTTTTCGGCATTAAAGATTTCAAATTTTAAATTTGTGTAATTTGTTTAAATCTTAACATTTCATGGTTTTACATTACTTTGAATATGTAGTTGTTTTATTCGTTTATTCATACCATGTTCATAGGTGAAATTATAGTTAAAAAAAAAAGAATATTAAAAAATAATTAACTTGAAATTAAATGGCACGGAATTTAGGCCATTGGAAAAAGTAAATTAATATTAATAATTGATTGAAAATTGAACAAAAAAGGAAATGAATTTATTTTGACAATTAAATTATTATAATTATATAAATCATATCAATATTTATGAAGGAAAAAGAAAATGAATATATTAATATTTCATTGGAAATATAATTGGCAATTATATTTTTTATAATTATATTACTTATTATTTATATGGAAATGAATATTAAAATCTTTTTATGAATGAAAAAGAAAATAAATATTACACACATGAATCTGTTATAAATATTATGTTACTAATGTTATTAATTGGCACAGGAATCAGGCCAAATGAAAAAGGAGATTAATAATAAAAATTCACTATAAATATAACATAGATTTCCCTATGCAAAAATTAGTAACCACCAAATGAAATATTAGCAAAAAATTATGAAGGAAAAAGAAATGGAAATTAATATTTATTCCTTTAATGAAGGAAAAAGGAAATGAATATATTCATATTTCACTGGAAATATAATCGACAATTATATTATAATTATAATTATAATTATATTAATTATTTAGAAGGAAAAAAATAAATTTATTAATATTTCACTGAAAATATATTCAACAATTATATTTTTATAATTATATTACTTTTTAATCATATGGAAATTAATATTAAATTTTTATGAACGAAAAGAAAATGAATATTNCTTTTTTTTTTTTTACTGTTCTTATCTTTATCTTTATCTTTTTTGATTTTTTTGGTTACACTCATTGCAGGTTCTTATATTTTGCAATCACAAGCGATGTGGTTATAATTGTTGGTAGCTTCAATTGTCGAAAGGTAAGCTAATTTGTCAAATAACTACAACTTTTATTCTAAGTATTAACTATTCTTTTTTAATTGATTTTTTTAACTATTCTTTTATATTTGAAATCTTATATTTCTAGCTCTCTTGATCCTTTAATTACAAATGCAGATATTTGGAGCCTAATAAGCAATGTGATGCAAAAGATAATGGATCTGTTAAGAGATGTGAAAGTTGAGAAGCAATTAATGAAATATTTTCCTGTTGAAATCCAAGACATTTTATGTTTTTTTCGGCATTAAAGATTTCAAATTTTAAATTTGTGTAATTTGTTTAAATCTTAACATTTCATGGTTTTACATTACTTTGAATATGTAGTTGTTTTATTCGTTTATTCATACCATGTTCATAGGTGAAATTATAGTTAAAAAAAAAAGAATATTAAAAAATAATTAACTTGAAATTAAATGGCACGGAATTTAGGCCATTGGAAAAAGTAAATTAATATTAATAATTGATTGAAAATTGAACAAAAAAGGAAATGAATTTATTTTGACAATTAAATTATTATAATTATATAAATCATATCAATATTTATGAAGGAAAAAGAAAATGAATATATTAATATTTCATTGGAAATATAATTGGCAATTATATTTTTTATAATTATATTACTTATTATTTATATGGAAATGAATATTAAAATCTTTTTATGAATGAAAAAGAAAATAAATATTACACACATGAATCTGTTATAAATATTATGTTACTAATGTTATTAATTGGCACAGGAATCAGGCCAAATGAAAAAGGAGATTAATAATAAAAATTCACTATAAATATAACATAGATTTCCCTATGCAAAAATTAGTAACCACCAAATGAAATATTAGCAAAAAATTATGAAGGAAAAAGAAATGGAAATTAATATTTATTCCTTTAATGAAGGAAAAAGGAAATGAATATATTCATATTTCACTGGAAATATAATCGACAATTATATTATAATTATAATTATAATTATATTAATTATTTAGAAGGAAAAAAATAAATTTATTAATATTTCACTGAAAATATATTCAACAATTATATTTTTATAATTATATTACTTTTTAATCATATGGAAATTAATATTAAATTTTTATGAACGAAAAGAAAATGAATATATTAATATTTAACGGGAAATATAACACAACTTTTCCCTACGAAATAATTAGTAACCACCAAATGAAATATTAGCAAAAAATTATGAAGGAAAAAGAAATGGAAATTAATATTAAATTTTTATGAACGAAAAGAAAATGAATATTACACGGGAATCTGTTATTAATATTTTCTTACTAATTGGCAAGGAATTAGGCCAATTAATTGACAATTATCAGGAAAAATGAATGGAAAGCAATATTAATTGTTTTGATGAAGGAAAAAGGAAATGAATATACTCAAAATAAAAATGGAATATTATGAAAAATGAAATGAATATATTAATATTTAACGGGAAATATAACACAACTTTTCCCTACGAAATAATTAGTAACCACCAAATGAATGATTAAGAAAAAATTATAAAGGAAAAAGGAATGTAAAATAATAATATTAATTCTTTTTGTGAATGAAAAAGGAAATGAATATATTCAAAAGGAAATGAAATATTTGGAAAAACGAAATGAACATATTAATATTTCACTGAAAATATAACACAACTTTCTCTACAAACAAATTAGTAACCATGTAACACCCCGGTTCGGCTATGCCGTATCTCCGGAGTAGTTACCGCCACACCCAGACTGAACCCCACTCGAATACAGATAGAGTTCACTCTAGGTGCATAGGCTAACAGACTAAAGACAAGGATCGTGTTTCTTATCGTCAAAATCCAACATAATCTTATATACATGCAGCAAAAGAGTAGCTATACTAGCCACGAATATATATATATATATATATATAAGAGTTTCTTACAGCCCATCAACAAAGAGTTTGGACTATTCCCGTTCTTACTAGCCATGTTAGTACTACCATGGCTACAAAAGATATGTACAAAAAGGTCAGACTTGACTTTTCTCTTGAGGCATAACGAATTAACGAAGGCAGGAGACCAAAATGGGTACCACTGATTGAACAGGGATAGGAACGGGATCAGGAGTACAACTGGGACAGAAGCATGAGCCAGAGCTGGAGGATCAGAAACAGAAGCAGGGGCATACCCACGCTAGACTTCATCTGATAAGGTACACAATGAAGTGTAGTTAGCACGCCGGCTAAGTAAGGAAATCCATTGTCACTCAAAAGTAGACAAAGGTTTCGAAAATATAATAATTTGTAAGTTGTAAAATTTACCCACGAGTTATAGCTCTACCTGCAATCAGGTTATCAATAATAGATAATATAATATAAGGCGTAAAGCTAACTCAACACGTAAACTTTTCTCATATAAAGGTACCGGCATCATTGCCACTTAAAACACATTTTTCTGTTTTTCAGACAAGTTTGTAAAATATTTCGTTTCCAGTAGTTCCCTCATTTTAACTCAAAAGGAGGTTCAACAGCACATTTCCGTGCTCAAAATTCGTCACATTTCGGATAGAATCATTTCCTTCTCAAGTCGTTACAGAGTAACTCTTTTCTCATCTTTAAAACTTCCTTAGTTTCTTCTTAGTAAGCGTGAGGCCTTTGGAGCATTCTCATAACTCCCACTCTGACCACTTGGATCATCGAACTCGGGTTCAGTGGTATCACCCGGTCTAACACTGATCCCCTGGACGTAAGGTTCGTTAAAATGATTCCTAGCTGGCCTAGCTAGGTCTATAAAAACAACACCTACCCGGACTTCTGGAGTAACTATACCTTAAGTGTGCACACCCCCATAGGAATACCTCATCCTACGAGTTATATAGTACCCGGCGAATAGACTTCGCCCTGCAGTATGAACTGGTCATACACTATAACATATCGACGAATACACTTCGCCCTGCAGTATGAACTGGTCATACAATATCCACAACGACCACTGGGCCATGGCACTTAAAGCCACCCGTGGGTCAATCAAGGTCCTCCTCGACTCGCTTTAGAAACTAAGGGTTTGAAAACATGATTCTTCCTTCCGTTTTTCTTTCTCAAATCATTTCTTTTGGACATATTTTTCATTTGAGTCCAATAGTTGAAATCGGCTATCTCATCTGCCCAAGAAGGATTTTCAAAATACTCTCAGTGCCCGCAGGCTTTTCAATCGTCATTTTCTCGTTTTTCTCACGTAATGTACTCACTCCTTAAAAGTAGTATTTTCCTCAAAAATAAGGTTTTGACAACCTGTTTACCAAAATAGCATACGTTCTTTCGACGTAAGTTTTATAAACATTTTTATTTACTCATAGGCTTTCCAACACAATTCCTCAAGTTACAAGAGTTGTACTTATTTCTCAACAACAATATTTTCTTCTAAAGTGATGTACATAATTTTTCCGAAACAGATATTTCTTTCAAAAATAGATCTCTTTTGCCCTAGGCCTTTCAAACATCATAACACTCGGGATTAAAAACATCGGGGAAAAGTTTGGTCAAACAAGTCGAAAACGAGGCCGCGTCGCACGGACTCGCGGTTGGCCGCAGCTGCGGACGCACAGCAGACGCGTGCGTCCGAGCCGCGTCCGCACGTTCGGTAAATGGCGCCGAAACTGGGCGCCCACGGACGCGC
>NC_044923.1:6548588-6549208 GCF_003576645.1 Ipomoea triloba | reverse complement strand
GTCCGAAAGATTGAGCCGGTAAAAATAGTTCCCGAACTCTTTTTCACTTGAAATTTTTATGGTAGAATCCCAACTTATAGTACTTGATGTCCATAAAAAGTTTTGGTCATTTTGGTCCGCGAATAAACACAGAAAATTCCATCTTTGCCCTTGGCAGTGTGCTGTCCGGAATTTTTCTCTCTCTGGACCAGTTTTGGAGAAAAATTCGAAAACCATACTTATACTACTCCGATCATTATGAAATTTTATATGCAGGTTCTACACTTATAGAACTACATGTCTAAAAAAAATATGATCAAAATACCTTACCAATTTTTCCCAATAAATCTCGGAAGTTACTGCCAGAGACTATCTTTACTATATTTTTCAATATTTTCACAAGTATAAGCCTATATGGACATAAACACAACATATACATGCATAAATTAGCTATGAACATGTATACAAAAATTACCAAAAATCCAAAGTGTAGTTTCTTAGGCTAACTTGTAGATCCACGAACTTAACACATAATTTCCACGTAAAAATTCCTAGTCATATAATTTACTAGCATTTGTTCACCTCCAAGTGATTGAACTGACTTAAGGGATTCCTTACCTTTGTAGAAACCTAAAAAAAAA